>NC_136504.1:108639639-108752139 GCF_053919585.1 Euprymna scolopes
AACCGACGATCAGGGAACCCGTACTGACAAATACCGAAATAGATCAAATCAGAATCGATGTATCGATTCATCAATCTATTTAGCCTTTCCTTTGCTCCCCCTTCATATCTTTCTATTAATCAATTGCAATCTGCCGAGATCACTTAATCAATCCGCCATGTATAGACGCATATATTTACGTCTGCGTGTATGAAGGTGAAGCTGATTTATGGTTGAGATCATTGATTTTGATTCTAGCCGTCGGTGTTCGATTTCAGGTCGAGCTTCAGTATAAATTTCACAACATTTTCCACCTGTTAAACCTTAAAAACAAAGGCTTGTATACTTACAATCACTGCAAATAATTGAGATTAGCGGGACCCGTGGAAACTCCACGGAGTGAGAAATACACTTAATCAACAATGATGTTTTGATAAAGCTGATACTGTTTCCTGATAGCGCAAAAATAGTTTTTGCACATAAAATAGTGAATGCTCCGACGAACTACATGCACTTGCACCCCATCGACGTAAAAACCACCGAGAAACCTGACAAGCAGAAAAGTCACAGTCAAGATCCCTAGATGTAAGAAATCCTTCTATAATAATTTCTTCCCCAACTGGAATTCCCTTATGGGTTTCTGCTTCCCCAACTGTATGACATGCAGAAGTTCAAGTGTTATGTGAGCAGACATCTTGCTTCTCAACTCTCTACATAGTTTCCCTGCAACTTATTTCCATGATAGTAGACCCTACATCAAAGTGGCACTGTGCCTTGTTTAAGGTGAAAATGTCCAAACCACACAAAAAAGAAAATATTAAAAAAAACACGCAGCAAATATTTTAGAAACAGTGCCATGAAAATAGTGTTCATTGTATTTTAAATATAGAATTCCTCAAAAAGGAGAAAATTAAAAGAAAAACGTGAACAACTGTTCGGCGAATGTTTCATGAAAACTACAGCATTACTCCCATATATATATATATATATGTATATATATATACATATGATATATATACATATGATATATATATATGCATATGATATATATATACATATGATATATATATATACATATGATATATATATACATATGATATATATATACATATGATATATATATACATATGATATATATATATATACATATGATATATATATATATACATATGATATATATATATACATATGATATATATATATACATATGATATATATATACAGCTTATATATATATATATACATATGATATATATATATATATATATATATATATATATATATCAATAGAAAAATGCGAGCATCAAAAGTAGTTTGGTTAAACTTAAGCCTGGAAAGTGAAGGACTAGTTGTTAAAACTGGAAAAGAAATTATTGCAACCTTAAGTATTGATCATATAATCTTTTGAATTGAATTTTAAAAATATTCTTAATGCTGCAATATATTAAGTTATGAATTTATTATATTTTTTACTAAAATATCTTATCCTTTTCATTTCCAGTTTTAACAACTAGTCCTTTACTTTTCCACGTTAAACTTAACCATATTACTTTTCATGCTCGCATTTTTCAATTGTAATCCATGATTTTTCCAGACTTCCAGTAAATTCACTTGCTTTTTGTTTAATTTCAGTCTTATTTTTTGCCCCCATAAATATAACGTACGCACATATGTAATAACAATGAACGACACTCATCTGCTTTCAATAAAATCCCCAATTATGTCCCTTTTATTCTTTCACTCTCTCTGTTTCACTTGTTACTTTTATTTTCACGACAGCGGAGAATTGGTAGCATCAGTAGTCGCTGAAGCGACGTGGTTGTTATGGAAACCAGTCATAAAAAAAACATCGCTCACCTCGTTGCGTCTTTTTACGATTTTGAGCACCAGTAAATTCATCATAACTTTTGTTTTACCGAACAAAAATTGAAAATAATTTTTCACAATATAACTGAGAAGATGATCTCTAAACTGTAAAAATTGTTTTAAATTTGGTCGGAAAATGTGTAAGCGAGGAAGCTTTAAAGCAGATCTAAATGACAAAAACTGCCACTCAACCATATATTAAAAAACACTACTGTTTTTGAAATGATAAGGAAACTACTTTCATGAAAGGTTAATGAAATTTTCATTTTTATGATGACGGAAGATAAATTTTATAATCTTTCACCACCCAGAGTTTTTTTTAGAACTAATAAGTAATAGAAGAAAACAAAGGAGAAAACAAATATAAAATAATTATTTTTAAATGTGTTGCGATTACGGCGGGAAATGATTAGCAGTGAGTCATCTTTCTTTGTTGTTTTTTTTTGCATAGGCATCACAACTTATTAAGGTCAAGAGGCTACTCAGGGATAAGAGTTTAAAAGTGTACAGTAGAAAATGAGAAAATATAGTACTAGTTAGTAATGGAAATTCGGTAAATTTGTTAACTTATATGGAACGGCTTATTAAAAACTTGTTTACATTAGACTTGAAGACAACCATATTGTTGTCAGCTGGAAAGCATGAAAATAGAACACAATTCCATAGGCGTGCAGTTCTAAAAAAGCAGCTTTGTTCATGGAATCTACGTTTAAGTTTAGGGACAGATAAAGAGTGGGGGAAATTATTATTAGTGTTTTCTGCTAGACGGGTGTTTCTTGTGAGAGATTGGAGCTCAGCCGAGCACCTGCCATAAAAATAGAGACAAACTCGCAGCATCTCTTCTGCGAGATAGAGGTTGCAAGGAAGAGAAAAGGAATCCCCTACGAAGTCTATTTTGAACTCTATCACGGCAGGATAAGTCCTTTCTAGTAGCTCCTACCCAAATGTGGCAACAGCACTCCGTCCTTGGACGTACCTGGTTCTTATATAGATAGAGAATTGCATCAGCAGTGAGATATTTACTGGATCGATAGACGGATCGCACTATTTTCCCAGCGGCCTTGGCAACGGATTTAATGTCTGTGTTCTATTTCAGATCAGGAGTAAAGGTCAAGCCCAGCAGCTTGTCAAAAGACGTTTAGGCCAACTATTTCCCTGGCCTTCGTCAGGTGGTAACCGCGACGAGATAGGAACTCAGAATCTCCTAACTGCATTCTCAGCAATTGCTGCCATCCACTGGCCTTCGTCAGGTGGTGTGATGACAATAACCAAGGAAAAATTAGCCGAAACGGCCTGAAACAACAACTAAATAAGATGAGAATAATAGTCCGCAATAAAAATAAAAATTAATCAATAATACTCATCTCGATAATGAATTCCAATAAAATAATATATATAGTTATCCATATTCTCAATTTACTTTTCGCAGCGATGAACGATGCCTCGGTCGCAAATGTTTGGTGCACGCATTTTCGCTCCCATCTCCCTCGCAACTCTTAAATCGACGATCTCATCTCCTAACTGTGCTGCCATCAGCTGCAGCGGCTTGATAAATGTTCAAGAGTCACCGGTGGATCAGTACAGATTTTTTTTGTTCATGGGAGAATTCAGCCGTATGTTCATGACAGCGTATGCTTTCTTAGAGTCTCACACCGTCAATATCTGCAACCGAGAGATGAACTCTCAGGTCATGAATATATAAGTGCAGTTATTATAACAATACCATTTTCAATATTCTCTGATTGATTTCGGTCGAATAAAAATATGGGCAATATTTTTGTAACGCCCCTCATACTAAAAATGCCGAAATTGAATGATTGAAAGCGAGATAAAAAAGAGAGAATGTGGGGGGGGGGCAATGGGAAAGAGAAGTAGTTGAGAGAAAAGAGAGACGAATTTATATATACATTGATACAAATCAAGATATATTTGATAGGCACAAAATATAACGTTGTATAACAACAATATTAAATATGCTCGTCTGTCATCACAGCCAAGAGCCACTATCAATCTTAACTTGTTCACGGCATTTATTGGACGAGATCGGTTGCGCCGACGGACGATGAGTCATCACGAATCCTCCCGTTACATCGTAACAAATTTATGTCCATTACCTCTTCTATATTCAAATAGAACCGTTCCCAATTATATTATAAAGATACACACACATTCATGCACGTGCAGACACGTACACATACGCGCACACACACATCACACACCTACACATACACACATACATATATATATACATACACACACACACACACACATATATATATATATGCATACATATATACAATACTAGGTTAATATAATTAAGAGTTTAAAAATCCAATGGATGTCATGAAGGTGACAAAAAAGTGCCCAATTCCAAGCTAGAGTAAAATATACTTTTTATTTATTTTGATATACATTTTTAGGTATCGCTACACATTCATGAGTATGTTTCAGTCAACTAGTTATAACTAACTAGAGGCATCATAAGGAGGACTCCTTATATATATATATATATATATATATATATATATATATATATATATATAAGGTAAAATTAAAAGCCAAGAACAATGCGAGATTTTTTTTTTATATATAGAGTAAAATTAAATGCAAACAAAAGAAATAAAGTTCTTTTTTTTGTTGTTTGTTTTTTCTTTTTCACACAAATTTTAACTCTAAACAACAGTAATTTTTTTTTCCTGTTGTATTCAATGGTGATATAAATCTCAATATATTTCAGACTTATTAGTCCATTTTCAAGAGAAGCCAGCGGAAGAGTGTTCAAAATTGGAAAAGTAGCCGCAGAGTTTGCCACGTGATACCGCGAAATATAGAACAAAAAATGACGTTAGGAGAACGTTAAAATAAATCAGTTGATATTTGAAATACTTGTTGCGTTTGTGAATCAAGGGAGATGACTATTCAAGCAAGGTTTTTTTTTTTTAATTATTGTTTTTCTTATGTTTTAAACTTATATTATAAAAGCGGAGCTCAATTCCAGTCTATTGTTTAGTGTGGGAGTATTTTTTGAAATAATTAAAGATTCGAGGATACGAAGTTGACCTACGTTTCTTGAAAAAGCAAGAATGTTGATGTGAAAATCTGGTTCTGAATTAATGCAAGTGCGAATATGTTTATAGAACGACGAAGCAGTAGTGTTTAAGTGCTCTTTAATGCGGTGATGAAGCAATCTGGTAGTGCTTCCGATGTAAGATGCACTGCATTTAGCGCATTGTAGGTCGTAAACAACGTGGTTCTTAAAGCATAAACCTGTGTGTGATATTGGGCAATTAGAGAGTGAACAAGGGGAAGGTGTATGCGATGGATGATTTCGGTTGAGCTGTTGTCTTAAAGTAGATCCAGTGTGGATGAGTTGAATGTTGAGCCCCTCGCTGTGGATGGCTTTTCGGATTGAAGATGAGATTTTGTCACTGAGGAAGGGTAGTTTTAGAAAACAATTGTTAGAGAAGGGTCGGGTGTTGCGTTTTTTCTTTTTAAGTGAGGATAGGATCGTATTAGGGTAGCCGTTTAGTGAGAGGGTCTGTAGGAAATTGTTAGTGTGTGTATGTTTGTCGGAGATGTTAGTGCATTTGTCTTGTATGCGTGAGATTTCGGCATGTGCGTAGTTTAGTTTGTCCTTGAGAGGTAGCGCAGATTTGAAATGTACGAAGAGGCGTTTGCTGGCGGGTTTTCTGTAGAATTCACTGCATATGGCACCATTTTTTTTATTTGTATTTTAAAATCAAGTAGAGAAAGAGATTCCGAAGAGTCTGGGTGTTCTATAGTAAATTTTAAGTTTGGGTCGGCGTTCTTGAATTTGTGGAAAATGTTAATAGCTTCTTCGCGGGGGTATGTGATAATTAAAATGTCATCGATATATCTAGTAAAAAGGAGATAAGAATAGCTGGTACTAAGGGTGTGTCTTTCGAGTTTGTCCATATAAGCAATGGCAAGAATACCGGATAGACTGGAGCCCATGGGTAGTCCAGATACTTGTTTGAACGTGTTTTGTAGGAAAGTAAAGTAAGTGTTATCTACTATAATACGGAGGAGTTGTAAGAGATCTCCTGGAGTAATTCCGAAGCATTGTGGGATTTTAGATGCTATAATGTCTGCCATGAGATTAATGGCTGGATGTGCAGGAATGGAGGTGTATAAAGAAACGACGTCTAGGCTAAATGGGTATCTGTATAGTTTGAGTAGATGGTGTGGTAGATCGTTGAGTCTGTTAATTACTTGGTTGGAACTATTAACATGGGCTGGGAAGGTAGAGAGTAGAGGTTTAAGTAGGCGGGATATTAACCAAGAGATTTTATAAAGGGGACCGTTAACGCTTGAAACAATGGGTCTGATCTGTGTGTGTGCTATTTTTGTGGGTTTTAATAAGGTGATAAAAGGTAGGTAATTTGCTGTATTTAGTAATAAAATTTAGTCTGTGTTGTTTTGGGAGATTTCTTTTAAAACAAATTTGAGACCATGTCTTGTTAATGTTGTTCTCAATACGAGCAGCAGTGATATTATGTGCTGGGGTGTAAAGGTCGGTATTGGAAAGATGCTCTATAGCAAGGTTGTTATAAGATTCCTGTGATATAACGCAAAATTCTCTGCCCTTATCAGAGGGTAAGTAAACTAAATCTTTGTCTTTAAGGGATTTAAGGGTGAGGTATTGGTTCCTGGTAAGATTGGGGGTAATATGGTGTTGTTCGCGTTCAAGTATTCTGAGGATTTTATGCTTTAACCTTGAAAGTTTTAGATCTAGTGGAATATTATTAGGAGGTGGGTATAAAGGGTGATCAAGCTGAAAAACAGGAAAAGAGGTGTTGTGATTACCTGAGAGGTTGAGGGGGGTGTCCTTGTTATCGTGCGGGGCAAAAGCGTGCAGCCATTTAAGGTGGTAAGCAGTTCTGCAGAACTGCGTTTCTATGTTGAGTTTAGCTTTATCCGTCAGTTTCATTGTGGTGATAAACTTAGGGCCAAGTGAAAGGAGATCCGTTTCAGTTGTGGAAAGAGAGTTAGTGAGGTCAGTTACGAGAAGATGATCTTTAAGGGACTTGTCAGTGGAAGAATCCTGTGAATTATGTATGTGTCTGTTGTAGACCGGTTTATTAGTTTTCTGTTTAAGCCAAGTAAATTTGCGTATGAGACGTTTCTGTTCATTGTTGAAGCTGGAATGGTATGCGCGGTCGATCAGAGATTGGATGTTGTTTAGCGAATGACCGTTAGGGGTAGATGAAGTGAGTGAATTCCGGAGGTTCTTGACTGAATTAATATGGCCATGTAGAGTCCGGTGGTGTTGCTTAATGATTATTTTGAAGCAATAGTCATATATAAATTGTCGTGAAGTGTGTAGAAAACGGAAACATGTTGGCAGATTTATGTTCCTGATTGTGTTAGGAATAATTTTGTTTTTACGGCATTTTTTCAAAAAGTAGATTTGGCAGTTGACTCTAGCGCGTTTTTCCGTAGTTTTGAAGATGCTCTTCATGAGTGCAAACTCTGTCTGGCTGAGACTGAGGGATATAAGTAGGTTGTAGTTTGCTTGAAGCATTGTTGAAGAAAATTATAAGGTAAAATTAAAAGCCAAGAACAATGCGAGATTTTTTTTTTTATATATATATAGAGTAAAATTAAATGCAAACAAAAGAAATAAAGTTCTTTTTTTGTTGTTTGTTTTTTCTTTTTCACACAAATTTTAACTCTAAACAACAGTAATTTTTTTTTCCTGTTGTATTCAATGGTGATATAAATCTCAATATATTTCAGACTTATTAGTCCATTTTCAAGAGAAGCCAGCGGAAGAGTGTTCAAAATTGGAAAAGTAGCCGCAGAGTTTGCCACGTGATACCGCGAAATATAGAACAAAAAATGACGTTAGGAGAACGTTAAAATAAATCAGTTGATGTTTGAAATACTTGTTGCGTTTGTGAATCAAGGGAGATGACTATTCAAGCAAGGTTTTTTTTTTAATTATTGTTTTTCTTATGTTTTAAACTTATATTATAAAAGCGGAGCTCAATTCCAGTTTATTGTTTAGTGTGGGAGTATTTTTTGAAATAATTAAAGATTCGAGGATACGAAGTTGACCTACGTTTCTTGAAAAAGCAAGAATGTTGATGTGAAAATCTGGTTCTGAATTAATGCAAGTGCGAATATGTTTATAGAACGACGAAGCAGTAGTGTTTAAGTGCTCTTTAATGCGGTGATGAAGCAATCTGGTAGTGCTTCCGATGTAAGATGCACTGCATTTAGCGCATTGTAGGTCGTAAACAACGTGGTTCTTAAAGCATAAACCTGTGTGTGATATTGGGCAATTAGTGAGTGAACAAGGGGAAGGTGTATGCGATGGATGTTTTCGGTTGTGCTGTTGTCTTAAAGTAGATCCAGTGTGGATGAGTTGAATGTTGAGCCCCTCGCTGCGGATGGCTTTTCGGATTGAAGATGAGATTTTGTCACTGAGGAAGGGTAGTTTTAGAAAACAATTGTTAGAGAAGGGTCGGGTGTTGCGTTTTTTCTTTTTAAGTGAGGATAGGATCGTATTAGGGTAGCCGTTTAGTGAGAGGGTCTGTAGGAAATTGTTAGTGTGTGTATGTTTGTCGGAGATGTTAGTGCATTTGAACGCGAACAACACCATATTACCCCCAATCTTACCAGGAACCAATACCTTACCCTTAAATCCCTTAAAGACAAAGATTTAGTTTACTTACCCTCTGATAAGGGCAGAGAATTTTGCGTTATATCACAAGAATCTTATAACAACCTTGCTATAGAGCATCTTTCCAATACCGACCTTTACACCCCAGCACATAATATCACTGCTGCTCGTATTGAGAACAACATTAACAAGACATGGTCTCAAATTTGTTTTAAAAGAAATCTCCCAAAACAACACAGACTAAATTTTATTACTAAATACAGCAAATTACCTACCTTTTATCACCTTATTAAAACCCACAAAAATAGCACACACACACACAGATCAGACCCATTGTTTCAAGCGTTAACGGTCCCCTTTATAAAATCTCTTGGTTAATATCCCGCCTACTTAAACCTCTACTCTCTACCTTCCCAGCCCATGTTAATAGTTCCAACCAAGTAATTAACAGACTCAACGATCTACCACACCATCTACTCAAACTATACAGATACCCATTTAGCCTAGACGTCGTTTCTTTATACACCTCCATTCCTGCACATCCAGCCATTAATCTCATGGCAGACATTATAGCATCTAAAAACCCACAATGCTTCGGAATTACTCCAGGAGATCTCTTACAACTCCTCCGTATTATAGTAGACAACACTTACTTTACTTTCCTACAAAACACGTTCAAACAAGTATCTGGACTACCCATGGGCTCCAGTCTATCCGGTATTCTTGCCATTGCTTATATGGACAAACTCGAAAGACACACCCTTAGTACCTGCTATTCTTATCTCCTTTTTACTAGATATATCGATGACGTTTTAATTATCACATACTCCCGCGAAGAAGCTATTAACATTTTCCACAAATTCAAGAACGCCGACCCAAACTTAAAATTTACTATAGAACACCCAGACTCTTCGGAATCTCTTTCTCTACTTGATTTTAAAATACAAATAAAAAAAAATGGTGCCATATGCAGTTAATTCTACAGAAAACCCGCCAGCAAACGCCTCTTCGTACATTTCAAATCTGCGCTACCTCTCAAGGACAAACTAAACTACGCACATGCCGAAATCTCACGCATACAAGACAAATGCACTAACATCTCCGACAAACATACACACACTAACAATTTCCTACAGACCCTCTCACTAAACGGCTATCCTAATACGATCCTATCCTCACTTAAAAAGAAAAAACGCAACACCCGACCCTTCTCTAACAATTGTTTTCTAAAACTACCCTTCCTCAGTGACAAAATCTCATCTTCAATCCGAAAAGCCATCCACAGCGAGGGGCTCAACATTCAACTCATCCACACTGGATCTACTTTAAGACAACAGCTCAACCGAAAACATCCATCGCATACACCTTCTCCTTGTTCACTCTCTAATTGCCCAATATCACACACAGGTTTATGCTTTAAGAACCACGTTGTTTACGACCTACAATGCGCTAAATGCAGTGCATCTTACATCGGAAGCACTACCAGATTGCTTCATCACCGCATTAAAGAGCCCTTAAACACTACTGCTTCGTCGTTCTATAAACATATTCGCACTTGCATTAATTCAGAACCAGATTTTCATATCAACATTCTTGCTTTTTCAAGAAACGTAGGTCAACTTCGTATCCTCGAATCTTTAATTATTTCAAAAAATACTCCCACACTAAACAATAGACTGGAATTGAGCTCCGCTTTTATAATATAAGTTTAAAACATAAGAAAAACAATAATTAAAAAAAAAAAACCTTGCTTGAATAGTCATCTCCCTTGATTCACAAACGCAACAAGTATTTCAAACATCAACTGATTTATTTTAACGTTCTCCTAACGTCATTTTTTGTTCTATATTTCGCGGTATCACGTGGCAAACTCTGCGGCTACTTTTCCAATTTTGAACACTCTTCCGCTGGCTTCTCTTGAAAATGGACTAATAAGTCTGAAATATATTGAGATTTATATCACCATTGAATACAACTGGAAAAAAAAAATTACTGTTGTTTAGAGTTAAAATTTGTGTGAAAAAGAAAAAACAAACAACAAAAAAAAGAACTTTATTTCTTTGTTTTGCATTTAATTTTACTCTATATATATAAAAAAAAAATCTCGCATTGTTCTTTGCTTTTAATTTTACCTTATAATTTTCTTCAACAATGCTTCAAGCAAACTACAACCTACTTATATATATATATATATATATATATATATATATATATATATATATATATATATATAAAGTGGGTACAATCCTAAAAAAAACTGAAATTTTACGTTAAAACTATTAAAACAATGTGCAAAGTTTTTAACTGTTTTTTGGCTGAAAAGTTGGCTGCTAAGGATTCAAAGTTCAAAACATTTGACCTTTGCGGTCTCTAGCAAACTATTTAGCCAATTTGGGGTCGAGAGATACTCAGACATGCAGCAAGCATTTTAATCAGTTTTTGAACGACAATTTGGCTTCCAAGAGGTTAAAGTTGAAAGAGATGACCTTTTCAGACTCTACAAAACTCCTCCGTCAATTTTGTGTCTAAACACTTGACATTTTAGATGTAGGTTATCTGGACATGAATCAAACTTTTTAATATATATATATATATATATATATATATATATATATATATATATATTGAATTAAATAAAATGTACGGAAATTTCTTGAGAGCTCTTTCGGCTATCATCTCGTCAGGAGAAATTGATAGCAAACAAAACAATATTACGCTATACCAAACTCAAGGAAACAGAGTAGAAGCACTTATAAATTCTTCTAATAATCTGTTTTGATAAAAGCTTTTACTCTGCAAGGAAAATATATTATTAGAAGAATTTATAAGTGCGTATACTCTGTTTCCTTGAGTTTGGTATACACTACGAGACCTGCTTTTCCTTCTTTTCGCAAAGATAGTTTGCCTTACACCCAAATTAGTAATATTCTTTATCAATTTATATGCCAGTGAGATTCTGGTTATGTTGGATGAACATCTTTGCATTTGCTAACTCATATAAACCAGCACATTCCATCTAAAATCAGACGGGGGAGGGTAGGATCTGGTAGTCTTCCTCCTTTCGTAGCCTTGGATTCTGCCATTGGCGAGCATTTGGTTGACAATCCATGCTGTGCTGATAAATATAAAATAGAGTGGTTCAAGGTGTTACACAGAGCAGACTCCAAAAACCATGTAAAGATTTAGGGGTCTGCCTATATTACAGTTCGCAGACCTTCTTTATGCCGACAAAACGAAACATCGAAAACGTTATTTCTCTTTGATTTTACCCCCGTTCCCAACCCTCCATGTGCCAAGTTTTAGTTTTAGTTGCTTTTAAACGCAGTAATTTCAGATTAAATCTTTCTTTTAATCGTTTTTTTTTTATTTCTGGCACATTAAAATTCCCCCCGTAGTGCTCTTTAATTTCGCCAGTAATATTGTTTTTTGTATGCTATCTGACGCGATGATAGCTGAAAGAACTCTCGAAAAACTTACGTACATGTTATTTAAATCATTATATAAATCTTGTACCTTTAAACATATATATATATAAATATATATATATATATATATATATATATATATATATATATATATATATATATATATATGAACATAAAGGTATTACCATGGATAGGGCCCGAGCAAAGCCAGGCATAACTGACAGTATATATATATATATATATACATATATATATATATATATATATATATATATATATATATATATAGAGAGAGAGAGAGAGAGAGAGAGAGAGAGAGGGAGAAAGAGAAATGAAAAGAAACAAACCGAATTATGTGTTCATCAACGTTTTGTCTTTATTTCGAGACTTCCTCTCGAAATAAAGACGAAACAATGATGAACACATAACACGGTTTATTCCTTTTCTCTATTTTGTCGGAATAATATTTACATTATATATATATATATATATATATATATATATATATATATATATAACTTAATGATTGTAAGAGGCTTATATTAATTTTTCAGGTAAAAAATAAAGTTTTTAATGAATTGGATGAGAAAATTAATGTCAAAATTAATTATAACCTTTCTGAAACCATAATAACCAAAAAAAAAAAAACAATAACAAATTTTGTTACAGAAACTAACATGAAAACAACGTTAATAGGAATACCCACCCCCGCGTGAGGATAAAATCCGTACATGACACGTTAATTTTCTCTGAGAAACTAATGTAAATCCCTGATTATTTGTGTAGCATACTCGATTTCATCCAAAGAAACACGCGTAAGAGGCAGCAATAAAAATAATATGAAGGGGAACTCAGTGACCACTTTTCTGACTTCGGAATGCTTAATAAAGTTATTTCAAATGTAGACCAGTTTTTATTGACATTAATTGTGGCAATTTTGAATAACTTTATTGAATACATACATTATAAATATATATTTGTTTACAAGTGTACGTATGTATATCTATACATACGCCCCCATACAATCGCCTGTCTTTAAAAAGTGTTTCAAACCTACTTATTATTACCATAAAAAATCTGTCATGTGAACGATTCAGGCATACGCATTCATGAATACGTTTACAAACAGATAACAATCCGATAACCCTCACGTACCAATTTTTAAAATGTTTACCCCCTAGTAGCTTCCCTTCTAAATGAAACCCGATTCAATGTTTTTGTACATGTCTGAATACTCTATATACTAACTTTCATGTCTATGGATCGATAATTCGTTGAGTATATATGATGAGAAGTGTTCTTCTCATTTTTATTATGATTATATATTTGTTTACGAACGTACGAATATATATACATACACAATTATATCTATATGTATATATATATATATATATATATTTGGAGAGAAATAGAGAGAGAGAGAAAGATGATTGATAATTTATAATTAAAAGTTAAAATTAAAAAATCAGTTTCATAAGGAAGAACAAACAAATCAATAAATTGTACGATCGTTTCGGAAACGATGTTTTTATTGAGATAGATAATAAGTCTTGGACAATAATTTTATAATATAGTTTTTTTTTTTTAAAAGTCTCCTCATCAGCAAAAATATTGGGTAGGTTTTTTTTAAAGACACCAAAAAATAAACTATGATTTTTAGGTAAGACAGATGTATCTTTTAATGGCTAAAATAGCTCTAGGATATATATGCCTATCGAGCTTATTATATATCTGCGTTGCAACGAGCACTGTTTTATTTTATTTTAATTGTATTATTTTACTACTACAATGAAATATACTCTGCTCTTCGGACTCTTGTTCTGATCCCCTTTATATATATATATATATATATATATATATATATATATATATATATATATGCATATATATCTATGTATGTATGTATATATAAGCTCTAATCTCTATTACTACATCCGTCAAGCAAAATCAAAATGTATTTTAGTTCATTCAGACATTGTACATCATATTTATAATAGCAAACATAATCTCATTCGATCCATTCCGATCCATCCATCCCCTTTGGTAGGGAATCGAGCAAAGATTAGAACAAAACTCTTAATCTCTGACATTCAAGCGACTCTAAACCCTCCCTCATTCCTGTCCCTTTACGTAGTTCACGTCGAATTCAACATAAGCGGAGCTTTTAAGTTGGATTTTCTTGTGATTCAAATTCATAGGCAAGAAAGATCAGTTCTTTCTTTTAACTTTCCCTGTGACAGGAAATCTGTATTCGCTTGAATCACGAGCAGGTTTTCCCCCTTTTTTCCGCTTCTTTTCTGCGAGTGGAAAGTTAAAATAGAATTCTACTAAAAGTTAACTTCAATCTTCTTTTACGTCTTTTTAATGTCACAATATAGACTGAAGCTTTCTCGAATAACTGTAATTCCAAATCACCGCAAGCAGAAAATGACAAACAAAAACTGTAAAATACGAAACACGTGTATATTGCCAGGAAAGAAAATAACGAACATATAATTTGGAAAATCATCCATATAATAGAATGCGTCCCAGAACTGTGTAACGTAAATGACTTAAGGGAGAATATTGCTCCCCATTCGGGAGCTGAAGAAGACCGCATAACTATGCTAAGATTACTTTTATAGGTCCCGGGCAACAGCGGATATCTCAAAGACCTAAAGTAGAAAATATGAATGTATATTTTATTTCATTGTCAACATTGTGATTTGCTTTATTGTTTGGAAATCAGATGTATATTGCTATTAGAAATTGACGACAGGAAATGCTAGAACAATAGCGTTGACATCGTCTGGCCTAACGAGTAGGTACCGAGGGTTGTGACTGACAGCCGATGACCCTTGGGGTCATGAGAATTAAATGATGACTTTGAGCCCAGATTGCAAAATTTGTGATATGGCCGAATTGCAAACCCGCAAAATTTTAGGTTTTCCCCAAATTCGTGGCGTAATTTGATTGGCTTCTGAGATCATCTCTCCCACGCCTTACCTTACTATATAATGCTAGTTTCGCACGAAATTAGTCAGTTTCCAGCCAGAGTTTGTGCGTGAACTCGAAGAAACAATACCGCTCCCTGAGACGAGACCACTCCCCTCTCTATATTCCGCCGCATCTGAGGAGAAATGTCTTAAGAACTTCACGTGTATACAGATGTAAAAAGTCTGTAAGCTTTGTGAAATTAATCTTCTGCAGAATAGAATTCAAGCGCCTGTTGTCTTTCCTGCCTGCGTGAGCTTCGATATTCGCTTTCAGCATGCCAGGACTCAATGTAACGCCTCTCGAAGTACCAGATGACACGAGCCGAGTTTTCCGAAGTTTCACGAAGACGATCAGGGGTCCTTGCGTAAGTCCTCCAGAGAGGGTGTTACAACTGCTGTAGGTATTTTTTGTATCTTGGAGGTGGGTACGCACTTTGTGCATAGATAAGTGTAACATAACCAGTATTTAAGTTTCTGTTCATGAGCGATTAATATGTTTATATTTGGTATTTATTGCATCATGTAGAGAGCGCCACCATATTAGAAAATTTCTTGAGCGTTTGTTCATGTATGAAGAAGTTGGTTTTGGAATAATAAAATTAGCTGGTCTCAGCCAATTGAATGGAGTGGATTTTGGGACGGGAGAATATATTTTTGAATCGGGTAATTGAAAAGATAACGTTATGTGATGTAGTAAATAATCAGCTACGATGGATGCAATGACAGTATCGTAGGAAAATGTAGAATAGGTCCCGGTGTCAACTGGTAGCAATCGGAGGAATAAATATTTATACAGAAAAATACGGACTGTTTCCTCTATAGATGCTGCAATTGTAATGTTGTTGGTCTTAATATGAAATGTAGCATTTTATTGTAACGACTTCATGTGCATAAAATAGTGTTCGAAAATTACATAAGATTGTGAAATTAATATGTGGCATCTGTTATTGTAACATGTATCTGGATTGTGCCAAAATCTTCGGAGCATTCCATCTGTGTGTTCTTTAAGTTAATTTAAGGATAAATGTGACAGCATGGTAATAATCGTTAGTTGTAGAGATTTGGTGAACTAGATTACTTAAGGGAAGGTCTCATCAAAAACTTGTTTGAAAACGACCATATAGTAATCATCTTGAAAGCAAGGGAATAGAAAAGAGTTCCATCAGCAAGCAGTTATATGAAATAAGTTTTGTTTATGAAATCTACGATTAGGTTTAGGCACACATGAAGAGGGGGAACATTTTTGATACTGGTTTCATCTAGAAGTGTGCTTTCGTGAAATTTTGGCGAGGAGGTACCATAGATTGGCGACCAGACGACTACTTGCCATAAAATAACAATAAAGCATAGATAGGCTCGCAACGTCTCTTCTGTGGGGAAAAGGTTGCAAGGGAGAGAAAAATGGATCCGCCAACTAGGCTATCAAGTCTATTTTGAAATACTATTAGAACAGGATAAGACGCTTCTAGCAGATTCTGCCCAGATGTGACAACAATACTCTAGCCTTGGATGAATTGGCCTTTATGCAAGTAGATAATTGTATCAGCAGTGAGACATCTACTAGAGCAGTAGAATTATCACATTATTTTCCAGCCAAATTGGTAACGGATTTGATGTACGTGGGCGATTTCAGATCAGGAGTAAAAGTCAGACTCAGATGCTTGCCAAACTATAGAGCCACCCAAAAAAAGAACCATTGATTTCAATTGTTGCCAGATGGGGATCAAAGCATTGATTATGTAAAGAAAGAAGCTTTGTTTTAGACGCATTGAAAGTATCAGTCACCTCTTTCCTAATTGTAGCACGTGCTCAAGATAAAAGAAGGGAGAATCAGAGAGAATTTACGGCTTTTGAAGCGTTGTAATAGATGGTGGTGTCATCAGCATAAATGTCTACGAATGACCTTAGGATGTGATTTGGGAGACCATTAATGCAGATCAGGAAGAAATGTGGACCCACGAGGGAGCTCTGAGAGACTCAAGCATTAATTCTGTAAGCTTCTTATTTCTGCCCATCGACCACTACTCTTATGAACCTATCAGAGAGATATTAATTAAGATATTTTCAGTTATACTGATGTTGGAGATCTTGAGAAGTAGACATATGACATACACTATCAAAGGCATTCGATATCTCAACCGCAATTACCCTAGAATGAAAGCGTTCGTTGTAGATCTGGCAGAACGGAAACCATATTGCATGTCACTAGGGAAGTTATTTTAGCTGAGGTGGTTAACTACTTCTCTATTTAACGCAGATTCCAGCAAGTTAGTAATAACTAGGGCTGTGACAAGATAATATTCTTTTCGTTGTTTTGACTCTTGAGTTTATATCTCTGTTGATTGACTGTGTCTAACTGTGTCGGGTATATACTCGAGAGTCAAAAGATTGAAAATAATATGCTGTTGTCACAGCCCTAGTCATGACACATAGGATACGTATTTGGTCTGTACTGAGAGGGAGATAACGTTCACTTGAATTCTTAAATACAAGGTATACTGATGAGGTTTTCCAGGGTGTTGGGAAGCACTTCTCCTTAAGACACCGTTTAAACAGCTTTGTAAGTATGGGAGCTAGTTCTAGTTGAAGTTTTTTTCAGCACTATAATTGGAATGCCGTAAGGGCGAGTTGCTTTACTGGAATTAATGTTTGTGATTAGCTTGGCAACATCACCCGAGTAAATACAAGATGTTGGCGGACTTGATCGCAAAGGGTAGAATTAGCTGCAAAATTCTTAGGTGTTATTTTGTTTTTTAGTTCTGACCACATTTAACAGCCTTCCAAAGTCTTCACAACATGTAAAATCAAAATATCTGGGTGTCTTGGAATCTTCAGCACATTTTTAATTTTCTGTAAAGTCCTAACGTTTGAGACACCTGAAGTCTTGACCATATTTAATGTCCTAATGTCTAAATGTCCCGAAGTCTTAACCACATAAAGTATTCTTGTGTGTGTGTGTGTGTGTGTGTGTTTGGATTCTTAATCAGGCAGGAGGATGTTATGCGTCTAGTGTGTTAGGTATAAGCTAGCGTTAAGTTCATGCTTGCATGCCTTCTCGCTTTCAGCTAACACCGCTGGCTAACCTCGTGGTGAAAAGGGAGCAGGTATGCATGTCTTCCCTGTCAGTACATAACCTCTCCATCATCAAGACTCCTGCAGTACGTTGATGTTGGCCACACACGGAAACTAGGTGCCTTGCGGCCTCAGGCTAAACCTGTTGGAGACCTCGAAGTAGTAAGAGACTCCAGAGGTAGTGTGTTATGGCCCACCGATGTGTGGACACGCCCTGGCACACTACCTACCCCTACCTCACTGTCTTGTGTGTGCCCTTTGTTGGGCGAAGACTAGGAGAACCAACCCCAAAATCAAACACTACTACCATGTGGGTCTTATTACAGCAACAGGTGGGGACTCTGACTTCGAATCCTACTCTAGCCTTGTAGTTTTCCTTAAAAAGTCTATAGAAACTCACCCAGAAAGAACAGGCGTAGTAGACACGATAGGGCGAGTGTCTACCTCACTGAGATTACTTTCGCCCAGAAGCTGCGGCCTACTCTGCTGCCAGTCCTCGCGGCTTCGCTCCACTGGAAATTATATGTTCAGAGGGTGTTTATCTGATGCGCAACAGATACTACACCTAAACTGCGAAAGGAAGTTAGGAGCCAAGGATAAATACTGAGGTCCCGACTAATCATCTTAAAAGCTGACGGAGTGCATGATGATGATGATGATGATGATGATGATGATGATGATGATGATGATGATGATAATGATGATGATGATGATGATGAAGTATTCTTATATCTGGGTGCTCCTAAAGACTTAGGCACCCTTAAATTTGTTTATATCTGGGTTTTACTGAAGTCTTGGCCACATGTAAAGTGTTAATGTCTGGTTATTCTTGCACGTTATTATTTTTAGTTCCTAGTAATTAATACTTTATTATATTATTTTTTTATATTTTGTATATATATTTATCTAGGTAATCTGGTTAATGTAGTGTCAGAATATATCTGATTATTACGGTTTATCTTTAATATTCGTATAGGAATATTTGACGGACTGCACTGATATAGAAACATTTAAATCTAATGTAAATTAACACTCCCTCTAAACATGGCCCAAATATGCATTGTGTGGCTGTGAACGTGACAGAAATATAATATTTAGTTATTCTTTTTATAGAATTTATAGCAGATTTATATTGATAGTAAAAATATGGTAAGACCTTTTTTACACTAAAGATACTAGGTTGAGAATAATGACCTTGCAGAACTTTTAATTTTGAATTTAAATGATGTATTTTCAAATACGTTTTCGTTATAATACCTTTACATTATATATCATTTTCAAGAGCCTTTTTCGCCCTATCTAATCATTTAAATTACAATCGGTTTAAAACAATTAAGTCTTCTTTTCAGAACGTTGAATACAAAATAAAAAAAAAACTCGTTTTTCTTATTTCAATTCAAGCTAGGCCGAACTCGTGATATCAACGAAGTGTTTGGCTCAGGAATCACGACTCAACGCACAGCACAATAGTGGTTTAAGATATTTCCTGGCGGCAACCTGAGTCTAAAACATCATGAGCGTAGTTCCTATTTACAATGGCTCCCCACGGGAGAGAGTTAAACACCAGGGTCGTTTTTTAACGCGGAGAAAATGAACAAAAATTAAAAATTGTCTCATTCGTGAAGGACTTCTCCTCCTTCGAGACAGAGAACAAGAAATTGAAGTGCAGCATCTAAAGAACAGATACTACGCTGTGATCTCGTCCCAAAGGCCAGGTTTTTACGATGATGAGCGTATATACCGGGAGTTTTATCTTGACAACGAACAATTCAGGGCTTCACCCGAAGCCAACTGTTCGGGGACTTGCTTCTGAATTCGAACGTATACGGCGATTTCCAATCACTTGAGAGAGATTGAAAAGAAAAAATAAATTGATAAAAGGCGTCCCACAAATTGAAAAACGAAAAAAAAACAAAAACAAGAACGATCAGTTTCTCGACCGGGTTGTGACTTGCGATAAAACCTGTGTTCTTTCCGACAAACGGCGACGCTCAGCTCAGTGGTTATACGCCAATGAAACTCCACGAATCTTCCGGAAGCCAGAGCTTCATCACAGGAAATCCATGCTGACTGTTTAAACCATTACGGTGGAGAAGTACTATCAACAAATCGATTAAGTGCATCAGAAACTTCGACAACAACACCCAACGTTAGTCAACAGAAAAAGCCAAATTCTTTAAGACAACAATGCCCGACCGCATTTGCAGAAGTTAAATGAATTGGACGACAAGATTTTGCCTCATTCTCCATATTCTTGATTCATCTCACCCACGGACTACCATTTTCTTAAGCATTTCGATGACTTTCTGCGTGAGAAATGCTTAAAAAAACGTAAGCGATATCAAAACGCCTTCAACTACCTCATCACCACCAGAACGCAAGATTTTTACGTTACTTGCATGAATACACTTGTTTGCATCGTCAAAAGTGTGTTGATCCTGATGGTGCTTACTTCGATCAATAATTTTTTGTTTGAGTCAAAATATCTTCATCTTTATCTATGCCTAAATCAAAACATAGATTCCATGAACAAAGCTTTTTTCTTAGAACTGCACGCATGTGGAACTCTGTTACGTCGGCCTGCTTCCCTCCTGACTACAACTTGGATGTCTTCAAGTCCAACGGAAACAAATTCCTGATGAACCGCCCACTTACGCAGACACTCTAAATATCCACACTAACGTACTGTACTTACAATAACCCTTATCCCTGAGTGGCTTCCGGGCCTTGATAAGTGGTGACCACCTTGTAAAACAACAAAAAAATTGAACCCGCAAGAACTTTATGTCAACCTGAAAACACTGAGGTTGTCTGTAACTTATTTCATGGATTCTAACGCCTTTTCCCTTCTTTCGCTATCGAAATAATCTTTTTTACGCCCTCTAATCCCAGATGACTTGCTCGTTTCGTGCGCTATTTACAGCCTTGTGTAAACAGCCATTGGTGAAATTAATGATGTTCGCCAACATTGAATGAGGTTGCGCTGCAGATGAAAGCGCACGTTCATCAAGCGTAGAATGTTATGCACAACAGATTTGAGGAAATCGGTGTACCTAAAAGTACCATTGAAGAAATATTATTGTTAAAAAATAGTTTAACTGTATTCCAGATGTCTTAGCAAAATTTGCTCTCTGAATAACACGGAAGATATGAACACATACACACACACACACACACACACACACACACACACGCATACATATCAATCTATCTATCGATATATATATATATATATATATATATATATAAAAGTGAACGTGTCTGTGTGTCTGTGTGTCTGTGTACATGTCCCTACACAATAACTCTGTCAATTTTTAGTTTACAGACTCGAAATTTGATATACAGGGTATGAGATTTGGGAAAATCTTTATAATCCGTTTTTGGACAGAAATTTTTGTTGTAAAGGGGTCAAAGTTCAACTAGAACTTTAGCAAACTCCTCCGCCAATTTTGGGTCTAAACACTTGAAATTTTGGGATATAGGTCCCTTGGATATGGATCCAACTTAATAACTTGATTTGAGCCCTAAACAATACATGTTAAAGGATTATGATAGGGGTCAATTTTTTTTTTAAATTGACCGCTTCGGTCTCTATGAAATTACTCGTACAATTTCCAGTCTAAACATTTGACATTTTACATAAAGGGTATTCCGAGATCAGGCAAGTTTTTTTAATCGGTTTGGGCCGAGAATTTGAGTTACCAATATATAAATGTATGTATTTATGTTCGCATGTCTGCCTAAGACTTTCGACAGAGGGGACGGATTTTTACTATATCATATCAATTTGAAGTTTGACCTTTCAGACTACAAGCATCGAAAATATGGCTAAAAAATTAATTCCTTTACCCTTAATTGGGCATATTTCTACAGGGGGCTCGCCTTTTTCACCGATATTTTCGAAAGTCATCGTCTCCTTTCGATTGTCTAGCCTTAATTAAAACCTACAGCACATCCGGTTTGGCGGTGGTCGTAACAGCAAAGACGTTAGTTTTTCCCCCCGTTCTTTTCCTCCTTTTCGGTACGGGTTCGAGCCTGCCTTCCTACTTCAGCTTTTTAACATTTTTATTTTGCTCAACAAACACCTCCAACACCGGGGCAACACCGGGCTGAAATGCCAGTATATATATATATATATATATATATATATATATATATATATATATATATATATATATGTATATATATATGATACCATAAACGTGTCGTACTAAATTATAGAACACTACAGTTTGATTTTAAAACTTTATTGAAAAAATTCTTTGTAGGTAGTTCAGGTAAATTGATTATATAGTCGAGCTGATATCTAATCAGTGTAACTGCGGTGTACATCGCCGCCTCGATACGCTCCAGGGTGTGCTGTAATCGTATCCATACTCCCTTCATCTTATTTGTACACACACAGACACACAGACACACACATATATATATATATATATATATATATATATATATATATATATATATATATATATATATATATATATATATATATAGTCTAAAGAAGCTTTGAATAAAAATAAAAATTCAAAAATAAAAATAAAGAATGCCGTTTAAATTCCCGGAACGAAAAAAAAAAATTAACTTTAACCTATCGCAGACTTAGCACCTACATAATCCGACGTCTAAAATGTTTATAATTACGAAAGAGAATTCATTTATATAAAGATGAAGAAAGAAAAAAAAACTTAACTAAAATTGTTAAATAGAAATAGACTTAGCACTTGCATAAGCCGATTTCGCAAAAGTCTTTAATTTTAAAACAGAATTTAACTACATGAGGACGAAAAGAGAAAAGGTTAACTAATTCTTTTTAAAATAGAAAACGGAGATCATCAGCTGCATACCATGTAGTTGTATCGGAGATTTAAAAACAGGACAGCTTTCATTGTATATAGATATATATTTTACACGAATTCCTATTCGTTTTTTAGTATATTCCTAAATATTTTGTCTTTCGTGATGCATTAATTCCGTCTTATATTTTTGTCACATACCAACGATAAACTTCTTATAGGCATGTTGGCGAAGGGACCCCTAGGGTTTTTTCGTGTATTATTTTTAAAGCGCTAGAGCAATTAAGCTAGACAGAATATTTCGCTTACGCCTGATGAATTCCTACGAGAATTAACGCGCAATATTCTGTGTAGCTTAATTACCATACATATTTTCATAACTTACTACCTAGCTCTTCTAATCTTGAAGTAAATACTGAAAATTTACGCATAAAATTATATCTTCGTATATTAATTTATGTGATTAAATAAAGTAACCATGAAGAACGCGAGAGAGTTGTATGCTCAGTCCGTCAAGTCCAAAGTTGCTGAGCAACGTCTTGGTTCCCACCAGTTTTGGCAAATAGCGAACAGGATCCTGAAAAGAAGCGCGTGCTGTGTCATAACTATCATTAATGGGCCTGAGGTAATCTCGTCAGCATCAGACAATGCCAAACTCTTTGCCAAGAACGTTGCAACTAATTCTACTCTGTGCGACTACGGCCGCCAATCCTCTGTATTTTCTTCTGTATCAGGAAACATGCTATGCAACATACAAATCTATGTACCTGATGTTGCCAAGCTAATCAAAAACCTTGATTGCTCCCCTACTTACAAAGCTGTTTAAGCATTGTCTTAAGTGGAATTGCTTCCCAACACCCTGAAAATCTCATTGGTATGTCCTGTATTTAAGAATTCAGGTGATCGGTCATCTCCCTTTCTGTACATACCTATAAGTCTCCTGTGTTGCATGAGTACGTTACTTGAATCTGTGTTAAATGGAGAAGTAGTCAACCGTATTAGAAAGTCTTACCTTCTTAGTTACATAGTTTCCGTTCTGCTAGATCTACAGCGGATGTGCTTACGGTTATTTCTCATAGGATTAGCGAAACTCTTAACGGAAGCTTCCTTTTTAGGGTAATTGCTATTGACATATCAAAGGCCTTTGGTAGGGTATGGACTGAAGGTATACTTCACAAGATCTCCAGCTATGGTACAGCAGGAAATGTCTTTGCAATTATAAAATCATTTCTTTCTGATTGATTCATAAGAGTAGTGGTTGATGGGCAGAAATCAGAAGCTCATATTATTAATGGAGTCTTTCAGGGGTCTATTCTTGGTTAAACTCTCTTCCTGATTTATATAAATGATCTTCCAAATCACATACTTAGATCATTCGTAGACATTTTTGCTGACGACACTGCCACCTATGGCAACGATTTTATAAACAGGATAAAATCAGAATTAACCTAATAAACATATGTTAATTATGTAACAGTTTAATTCTATCACCCTCATATTGACCCATGCATAATGTAATTCGTAAATGTAAATTTCGATTTTCTTTTTTTTTTTTACAAAATAGGAATTTGCTTGGAACTCTAATAAAAATGAAAGTAACAAAATATCCGGGCAGAAGTACCGATAGATTATTTACATAAGATTAAACGGACGGATTCATTAAACTATTACACCATATTATTGACGCAGAATAAAGACCGTGCTGAATAATAAAGTTATTATTTAGCAACGTTTTTTTTTATACATAAATGGGGGTTTTATAAGTATTCTGTAATTAGACCTGACAGTTTAATAAACCAAAAATTTCCGTAAAATTTGAAATTAAATTGAACATAGAACTTAAAAAATAGCGCGGTCTGTATACTGCATTAATATCCTTATTTGTCTGATAAACGATATAAAATGTTGATTATTTAATGAACACATACGTTAATATGTCATAACATTAAAATCTCGTTCGACATTCTTATTTCAACCAACCAAAAAAAAAAAAAAATATATAAAACTAATAGTGTCGAGCCGAGTGAAAAAGACGTGGGAGAAATTTTTACGGGAAGAGAAAGAACTTTATTCGTTTCTGATTTATTTGAGATCATTTAATAATAAACGTTTCTGTTTGAGATCATTTCAGAATAAACGTTTCTGTTTGAGATCATTTCATTTAAACGATCTGTTTGAGATTATTTCAGAATAAACGTTTCTGTTTGAGATCATTTTATAACAAACGTTTCTGTTTGAGATCATTTCAGAATAAACGTTTCTGTTTCAGATCATTTTATAATAAAGGTTTCTGTGTAAGAGCATTTCATAATAAACTTTTCTGTTTGAGATCATTTAATAATAAACGTTTCTGTATGAGATCATTTGATAATAAACGTTTCTGTTTGAGATCATTTGATGATACACTTTTCTGTTTGAGATCATTTCATAATGAACGTTTCTGTTTGAGATCATTTCATAATAAACGTTTCTGTTTGAGATCATTTTATAATAAACGTTTCTGTTTGAGATCGTTTAATAATAAACATTTCTGTTTGAGATCATTTCATAACAAACGTTTCTGTTTGATATCATTTCATAATAAACGTTTCTGTTTGAGATCATTTTATAATAAACGTTTCTGTTTGAGATCATTTCATAATAAACATTTCTGTTTGAGATCATTTATTAATAAACGTTTCTGTTTGAGATCATTTTATAATAAACGTTTCTGTGTGAGATCATTTTCTAATAAACGTTTCTGTTTGAGATCATTTCATAATGAACGTTTCTGTGTGAGATCATTTCATAACAAACGTTTCTGTTTTGAGATCATTTTATAATAAACGTTTCTGTTTGAGATCATTTCGTAATAAACGTTTCTGTTTGAGATCATTTTATAATAAACGTTTCTGTTTGAGATCATTTCATAATAAACGTTTCTGTATGAGATCATTTTATAATAAACGTTTCTGTTTGAGATCATTTCATAATCAACGTTTCTGTTTGAGATCATTTTATAATAAACGTTTCTGTTTGAGATCATTTCATAATAAACGTTTATGTGTGAGATCATTTTATAGTAAACGTTTCTGTTGGAGATCATTTCATAATGAACGTTTCTGTGTGAGATCATTTCATAATATACGTTTCTGTTTGAGATCATTTTATAATGAGCGTTTCTGTTTGAGATCATTTCATAATGAACGTTTCTGTTTGAGAGCATTTCATAATGAACGTTTCTGTTTGAGATCATTTTATAATGAACGTTTCTGTTTGAGATCATTTAATAATGAACGTTTCTGTTTGAGATCATTTTATAATAAACGTTTCTGTTTGAGATCATCTTATAATGAACGTTTCTGTTTGAGATCATTTTATAATTTTATAATAAACGTTTCTGTTTGAGATCATTCCATGATAAACGTTTCTGTATGAGATCATTTGATAATAAACGTTTCTGTTTGAGATCATTTGATGATACACTTTTCTGTTTGAGATCATTTCATAATGAACGTTTCTGTTTGAGATCATTTCATAATAAACGTTTCTGTTTGAGATCATTTTATAATAAACGTTTCTGTTTGAGATTGTTTAATAATAAACATTTCTGTTTGAGATCATTTCATAACAAACGTTTCTGTTTGATATCATTTCATAATAAACGTTTCTGTTTGAGATCATTTTATAATAAACGTTTCTGTTTGAGATCATTTCATAATAAACATTTCTGTTTGAGATCATTTATTAATAAACGTTTCTGTTTGAGATCATTTTATAATAAACGTTTCTGTTTGAGATCATTTTCTAATAAACGTTTCTGTTTGAGATCATTTCATAATGAACGTTTCTGTGTGAGATCATTTCATAACAAACGTTTCTGTTTTGAGATCATTTTATAATAAACGTTTCTGTTTGAGATCATTTCATAATAAACGTTTCTGTTTGAGATCATTTTATAATAAACGTTTCTGTTTGAGATCATTTCATAATAAACGTTTCTGTTTGAGATCATTTTTTAATAAACGTTTCTGTTTTGAGATCATTTCATAATAAACGTTTCTGTGGGAGATCATTTTATAATAAACGTTTCTGTTTGAGATCATTTTAAAATGAACATTTCTGTTGGAGATCATTTCATAATCAACGTTTCTGTTTGAGATCATTTTATAATAAACGTTTCTGTTTGAGATCATTTCATAATAAACGTTTATGTGTGAGATCATTTTATAGTAAACGTTTCTGTTGGAGATCATTTCATAATGAACGTTTCTGTGTGAGATCATTTCATAATATACGTTTCTGTTTGAGATCATTTTATAATGAGCGTTTCTGTTTGAGATCATTTCATAATGAACGTTTCTGTTTGAGAGCATTTCATAATGAACGTTTCTGTTTGAGATCATTTTATAATGAACGTTTCTGTTTGAGATCATTTAATAATGAACGTTTCTGTTTGAGATCATTTTATAATAAACGTTTCTGTTTGAGATCATCTTATAATGAACGTTTCTGTTTGAGATCATTTTATAATTTTATAATAAACGTTTCTGTTTGAGA
Organism: Euprymna scolopes; assembly: GCF_053919585.1. Taxonomy (NCBI): domain Eukaryota; kingdom Metazoa; phylum Mollusca; class Cephalopoda; order Sepiida; family Sepiolidae; genus Euprymna; species Euprymna scolopes. The sequence continues at coordinate 108,666,941 of NC_136504.1, forward strand.
TCATTCCATGATAAACGTTTCTGTATGAGATCATTTGATAATAAACGTTTCTGTTTGAGATCATTTGATGATACACTTTTCTGTTTGAGATCATTTCATAATGAACGTTTCTGTTTGAGATCATTTCATAATAAACGTTTCTGTTTGAGATCATTTTATAATAAACGTTTCTGTTTGAGATTGTTTAATAATAAACATTTCTGTTTGAGATCATTTCATAACAAACGTTTCTGTTTGATATCATTTCATAATAAACGTTTCTGTTTGAGATCATTTTATAATAAACGTTTCTGTTTGAGATCATTTCATAATAAACATTTCTGTTTGAGATCATTTATTAATAAACGTTTCTGTTTGAGATCATTTTATAATAAACGTTTCTGTTTGAGATCATTTTCTAATAAACGTTTCTGTTTGAGATCATTTCATAATGAACGTTTCTGTGTGAGATCATTTCATAACAAACGTTTCTGTTTTGAGATCATTTTATAATAAACGTTTCTGTTTGAGATTATTTCGTAATAAACGTTTCTGTTTGAGATCATTTTATAATAAACGTTTCTGTTTGAGATCATTTCATAATAAACGTTTCTGTTTGAGATCATTTTATAATAAACGTTACTGTTTGAGATCATTTCATAATCAACGTTTCTGTTTGAGATCATTTTTTAATAAACGTTTCTGTTTTGAGATCATTTCATAATAAACGTTTCTGTGGGAGATCATTTTATAATAAACGTTTCTGTTTGAGATCATTTTAAAATGAACATTTCTGTTGGAGATCATTTCATAATAAACGTTTCTGTTTGAGATCATTTTATAATAAACGTTTCTGTTTGAGATCATTTCATAATAAACGTTTATGTGTGAGATCATTTTATAGTAAACGTTTCTGTTGGAGATCATTTCATAATGAACGTTTCTGTGTGAGATTATTTCATAATATACGTTTCTGTTTGAGATCATTTTATAATGAGCGTTTCTGTTTGAGATCATTTCATAATGAACGTTTCTGTTTGAGAGCATTTCATAATGAACGTTTCTGTTTGAGATCATTTTATAATGAACGTTTCTGTTTGAGATCATTTAATAATGAACGTTTCTGTTTGAGATCATTTTATTATAAACGTTTCTGTTTGAGATCATCTTATGATGAACGTTTCTGTTTGAGATCATTTTATAATTTTATAATAAACGTTTCTGTTTGAGATCATTCCATGATAAACGTTTCTGTATGAGATCATTTGATAATAAACGTTTCTGTTTGAGATCATTTGATGATACACTTTTCTGTTTGAGATCATTTCATAATGAACGTTTCTGTTTGAGATCATTTCATAATAAACGTTTCTGTTTGAGATCATTTTATAATAAACGTTTCTGTTTGAGATTGTTTAATAATAAACATTTCTGTTTGAGATCATTTCATAACAAACGTTTCTGTTTGATATCATTTCATAATAAACGTTTCTGTTTGAGATCATTTTATAATAAACGTTTCTGTTTGAGATCATTTCATAATAAACATTTCTGTTTGAGATCATTTATTAATAAACGTTTCTGTTTGAGATCATTTTATAATAAACGTTTCTGTTTGAGATCATTTTCTAATAAACGTTTCTGTTTGAGATCATTTCATAATGAACGTTTCTGTGTGAGATCATTTCATAACAAACGTTTCTGTTTTGAGATCATTTTATAATAAACGTTTCTGTTTGAGATTATTTCGTAATAAACGTTTCTGTTTGAGATCATTTTATAATAAACGTTTCTGTTTGAGATCATTTCATAATAAACGTTTCTGTTTGAGATCATTTTATAATAAACGTTTCTGTTTGAGATCATTTCATAATAAACGTTTCTGTTTGAGATCATTTAATAATAAACGTTTCTGTTTTGAGATCATTTCATAATAAACGTTTCTGTGGGAGATCATTTTATAATAAACGTTTCTGTTTGAGATCATTTTAAAATGAACATTTCTGTTGGAGATCATTTCATAATAAACGTTTCTGTTTGAGATCATTTCATAATAAACGTTTCTGTTTGAGATCATTTCATAATAAACGTTTATGTGTGAGATCATTTTATAGTAAAGGTTTCTGTTGGAGATCATTTCATAATGAACGTTTCTGTGTTAGATCATTTCATAATATACGTTTCTGTTTGAGATCATTTTATAATAAACGTTTCTGTTTGAGATCATTTCATAATGAACGTTTCTGTTTGAGAGCATTTCATAATGAACGTTTCTGTTTGAGATCATTTTATAATGAACGTTTCTGTTTGAGATCATTTCATAATGAACGTTTCTGTTTGAGATCATTTTATAATAAACGTTTCTGTTTGAGATCATTTTATAATGAACGTTTCTGTTTGAGATCATTTTATAATTTTATAATAAACGTTTCTGTTTGAGATCATTCCATGATAAACGTTTCTGTTTGAGAACATTTCATAATAAACGTTTCTGTTTGAGATCATTTAATAATAAACGTTTATGTGTGAGATCATTTTATAGTAAAGGTTTCTGTTGGAGATCATTTCATAATGAACATTTCTGTTGGAGATCATTTCATAATAAACGTTTCTGTTTGAGATCATTTTATAATAAACGTTTCTGTTTGAGATCATTTCATAATAAACGTTTATGTGTGAGATCATTTTATAGTAAACGTTTCTGTTGGAGATCATTTCATAATGAACGTTTCTGTGTGAGATCATTTCATAATATACGTTTCTGTTTGAGATCATTTTATAATGAGCGTTTCTGTTTGAGATCATTTCATAATGAACGTTTCTGTTTGAGAGCATTTCATTATGAACGTTTCTGTTTGAGATCATTTTATAATGAACGTTTCTGTTTGAGATCATTTAATAATGAACGTTTCTGTTTGAGATCATTTTATAATAAACGTTTCTGTTTGAGATCATCTTATAATGAACGTTTCTGTTTGAGATCATTTTATAATTTTATAATAAACGTTTCTGTTTGAGATCATTCCATGATAAACGTTTCTGTATGAGATCATTTGATAATAAACGTTTCTGTTTGAGATCATTTGATGATACACTTTTCTGTTTGAGATCATTTCATAATGAACGTTTCTGTTTGAGATCATTTCATAATAAACGTTTCTGTTTGAGATCATTTTATAATAAACGTTTCTGTTTGAGATTGTTTAATAATAAACATTTCTGTTTGAGATCATTTCATAACAAACGTTTCTGTTTGATATCATTTCATAATAAACGTTTCTGTTTGAGATCATTTTATAATAAACGTTTCTGTTTGAGATCATTTCATAATAAACATTTCTGTTTGAGATCATTTATTAATAAACGTTTCTGTTTGAGATCATTTTATAATAAACGTTTCTGTTTGAGATCATTTTCTAATAAACGTTTCTGTTTGAGATCATTTCATAATGAACGTTTCTGTGTGAGATCATTTCATAACAAACGTTTCTGTTTTGAGATCATTTTATAATAAACGTTTCTGTTTGAGATTATTTCGTAATAAACGTTTCTGTTTGAGATCATTTTATAATAAACGTTTCTGTTTGAGATCATTTCATAATAAACGTTTCTGTTTGAGATCATTTTATAATAAACGTTTCTGTTTGAGATCATTTCATAATCAACGTTTCTGTTTGAGATCATTTTTTAATAAACGTTTCTGTTTTGAGATCATTTCATAATAAACGTTTCTGTGGGAGATCATTTTATAATAAACGTTTCTGTTTGAGATCATTTTAAAATGAACATTTCTGTTGGAGATCATTTCATAATAAACGTTTCTGTTTGAGATCATTTTATAATAAACGTTTCTGTTTGAGATCATTTCATAATAAACGTTTATGTGTGAGATCATTTTATAGTAAACGTTTCTGTTGGAGATCATTTCATAATGAACGTTTCTGTGTGAGATCATTTCATAATATACGTTTCTGTTTGAGATCATTTTATAATGAGCGTTTCTGTTTGAGATCATTTCATAATGAACGTTTCTGTTTGAGAGCATTTCATAATGAACGTTTCTGTTTGAGATCATTTTATAATGAACGTTTCTGTTTGAGATCATTTAATAATGAACGTTTCTGTTTGAGATCATTTTATTATAAACGTTTCTGTTTGAGATCATCTTATAATGAACGTTTCTGTTTGAGATCATTTTATAATTTTATAATAAACGTTTCTGTTTGAGATCATTCCATGATAAACGTTTCTGTATGAGATCATTTGATAATAAACGTTTCTGTTTGAGATCATTTGATGATACACTTTTCTGTTTGAGATCATTTCATAATGAACGTTTCTGTTTGAGATCATTTCATAATAAACGTTTCTGTTTGAGATCATTTTATAATAAACGTTTCTGTTTGAGATTGTTTAATAATAAACATTTCTGTTTGAGATCATTTCATAACAAACGTTTCTGTTTGATATCATTTCATAATAAACGTTTCTGTTTGAGATCATTTTATAATAAACGTTTCTGTTTGAAATCATTTCATAATAAACATTTCTGTTTGAGATCATTTATTAATAAACGTTTCTGTTTGAGATCATTTTATAATAAACGTTTCTGTTTGAGATCATTTTCTAATAAACGTTTCTGTTTGAGATCATTTCATAATGAACGTTTCTGTGTGAGATCATTTCATAACAAACGTTTCTGTTTTGAGATCATTTTATAATAAACGTTTCTGTTTGAGATTATTTCGTAATAAACGTTTCTGTTTGAGATCATTTTATAATAAACGTTTCTGTTTGAGATCATTTCATAATAAACGTTTCTGTTTGAGATCATTTTATAATAAACGTTTCTGTTTGAGATCATTTCATAATAAACGTTTCTGTTTGAGATCATTTAATAATAAACGTTTCTGTTTTGAGATCATTTCATAATAAACGTTTCTGTGGGAGATCATTTTATAATAAACGTTTCTGTTTGAGATCATTTTAAAATGAACATTTCTGTTGGAGATCATTTCATAATAAACGTTTCTGTTTGAGATCATTTCATAATAAACGTTTCTGTTTGAGATCATTTCATAATAAACGTTTATGTGTGAGATCATTTTATAGTAAAAGTTTCTGTTGGAGATCATTTCATAATGAACGTTTCTGTGTTAGATCATTTCATAATATACGTTTCTGTTTGAGATCATTTTATAATAAACGTTTCTGTTTGAGATCATTTCATAATGAACGTTTCTGTTTGAGAGCATTTCATAATGAACGTTTCTGTTTGAGATCATTTTATAATGAACGTTTCTGTTTGAGATCATTTCATAATGAACGTTTCTGTTTGAGATCATTTTATAATAAACGTTTCTGTTTGAGATCATTTTATAATGAACGTTTCTGTTTGAGATCATTTTATAATTTTATAATAAACGTTTCTGTTTGAGATCATTCCATGATAAACGTTTCTGTTTGAGAACATTTCATAATAAACGTTTCTGTTTGAGATCATTTAATAATAAACGTTTATGTGTGAGATCATTTTATAGTAAAGGTTTCTGTTGGAGATCATTTCATAATGAACATTTCTGTTGGAGATCATTTCATAATAAACGTTTCTGTTTGAGATCATTTTATAATAAACGTTTCTGTTTGAGATCATTTCATAATAAACGTTTATGTGTGAGATCATTTTATAGTAAACGTTTCTGTTGGAGATCATTTCATAATGAACGTTTCTGTGTGAGATCATTTCATAATATACGTTTCTGTTTGAGATCATTTTATAATGAGCGTTTCTGTTTGAGATCATTTCATAATGAACGTTTCTGTTTGAGAGCATTTCATTATGAACGTTTCTGTTTGAGATCATTTTATAATGAACGTTTCTGTTTGAGATCATTTAATAATGAACGTTTCTGTTTGAGATCATTTTATAATAAACGTTTCTGTTTGAGATCATCTTATAATGAACGTTTCTGTTTGAGATCATTTTATAATTTTATAATAAACGTTTCTGTTTGAGATCATTCCATGATAAACGTTTCTGTATGAGATCATTTGATAATAAACGTTTCTGTTTGAGATCATTTGATGATACACTTTTCTGTTTGAGATCATTTCATAATGAACGTTTCTGTTTGAGATCATTTCATAATAAACGTTTCTGTTTGAGATCATTTTATAATAAACGTTTCTGTTTGAGATTGTTTAATAATAAACATTTCTGTTTGAGATCATTTCATAACAAACGTTTCTGTTTGATATCATTTCATAATAAACGTTTCTGTTTGAGATCATTTTATAATAAACGTTTCTGTTTGAGATCATTTCATAATAAACATTTCTGTTTGAGATCATTTATTAATAAACGTTTCTGTTTGAGATCATTTTATAATAAACGTTTCTGTTTGAGATCATTTTCTAATAAACGTTTCTGTTTGAGATCATTTCATAATGAACGTTTCTGTGTGAGATCATTTCATAACAAACGTTTCTGTTTTGAGATCATTTTATAATAAACGTTTCTGTTTGAGATTATTTCGTAATAAACGTTTCTGTTTGAGATCATTTTATAATAAACGTTTCTGTTTGAGATCATTTCATAATAAACGTTTCTGTTTGAGATCATTTTATAATAAACGTTTCTGTTTGAGATCATTTCATAATCAACGTTTCTGTTTGAGATCATTTTTTAATAAACGTTTCTGTTTTGAGATCATTTCATAATAAACGTTTCTGTGGGAGATCATTTTATAATAAACGTTTCTGTTTGAGATCATTTTAAAATGAACATTTCTGTTGGAGATCATTTCATAATAAACGTTTCTGTTAGAGATCATTTTATAATAAACGTTTCTGTTTGAGATCATTTCATAATAAACGTTTATGTGTGAGATCATTTTATAGTAAACGTTTCTGTTGGAGATCATTTCATAATGAACGTTTCTGTGTGAGATCATTTCATAATATACGTTTCTGTTTGAGATCATTTTATAATGAGCGTTTCTGTTTGAGATCATTTCATAATGAACGTTTCTGTTTGAGAGCATTTCATAATGAACGTTTCTGTTTGAGATCATTTTATAATGAACGTTTCTGTTTGAGATCATTTAATAATGAACGTTTCTGTTTGAGATCATTTTATTATAAACGTTTCTGTTTGAGATCATCTTATAATGAACGTTTCTGTTTGAGATCATTTTATAATTTTATAATAAACGTTTCTGTTTGAGATCATTCCATGATAAACGTTTCTGTATGAGATCATTTGATAATAAACGTTTCTGTTTGAGATCATTTGATGATACACTTTTCTGTTTGAGATCATTTCATAATGAACGTTTCTGTTTGAGATCATTTCATAATAAACGTTTCTGTTTGAGATCATTTTATAATAAACGTTTCTGTTTGAGATTGTTTAATAATAAACATTTCTGTTTGAGATCATTTCATAACAAACGTTTCTGTTTGATATCATTTCATAATAAACGTTTCTGTTTGAGATCATTTTATAATAAACGTTTCTGTTTGAGATCATTTCATAATAAACATTTCTGTTTGAGATCATTTATTAATAAACGTTTCTGTTTGAGATCATTTTATAATAAACGTTTCTGTTTGAGATCATTTTCTAATAAACGTTTCTGTTTGAGATCATTTCATAATGAACGTTTCTGTGTGAGATCATTTCATAACAAACGTTTCTGTTTTGAGATCATTTTATAATAAACGTTTCTGTTTGAGATTATTTCGTAATAAACGTTTCTGTTTGAGATCATTTTATAATAAACGTTTCTGTTTGAGATCATTTCATAATAAACGTTTCTGTTTGAGATCATTTTATAATAAACGTTTCTGTTTGAGATCATTTCATAATCAACGTTTCTGTTTGAGATCATTTAATAATAAACGTTTCTGTTTTGAGATCATTTCATAATAAACGTTTCTGTGGGAGATCATTTTATAATAAACGTTTCTGTTTGAGATCATTTTAAAATGAACATTTCTGTTGAAGATCATTTCATAATAAACGTTTCTGTTTGAGATCATTTTATAATAAACGTTTCTGTTTGAGATCATTTCATAATAAACGTTTATGTGTGAGATCATTTTATAGTAAAGGTTTCTGTTGGAGATCATTTCATAATGAACGTTTCTGTGTTAGATCATTTCATAATATACGTTTCTGTTTGAGATCATTTTATAATAAACGTTTCTGTTTGAGGTCATTTCATAATGAACGTTTCTGTTTGAGAGCATTTCATAATGAACGTTTCTGTTTGAGATCATTTTATAATGAACGTTTCTGTTTGAGATCATTTCATAATGAACGTTTCTGTTTGAGATCATTTTATAATAAACGTTTCTGTTTGAGATCATTTTATAATGAACGTTTCTGTTTGAGATCATTTTATAATTTTATAATAAACGTTTCTGTTTGAGATCATTCCATGATAAACGTTTCTGTTTGAGAACATTTCATAATAAACGTTTCTGTTTGAGATCATTTAATAATAAACGTTTATGTGTGAGATCATTTTATAGTAAAGGTTTCTGTTGGAGATCATTTCATAATGAACATTTCTGTTGGAGATCATTTCATAATAAACGTTTCTGTTTGAGATCATTTTATAATAAACGTTTCTGTTTGAGATCATTTCATAATAAACGTTTATGTGTGAGATCATTTTATAGTAAACGTTTCTGTTGGAGATCATTTCATAATGAACGTTTCTGTGTTAGATCATTTCATAATATACGTTTCTGTTTGAGATCATTTTATAATGAGCGTTTCTGTTTGAGATCATTTCATAATGAACGTTTCTGTTTGAGAGCATTTCATAATGAACGTTTCTGTTTGAGATCATTTTATAATGAACGTTTCTGTTTGAGATCATTTCATAATGAACGTTTCTGTTTGAGATCATTTTATAATAAACGTTTCTGTTTGAGATCATTTTATAATGAACGTTTCTGTTTGAGATCATTTTATAATTTTATAATAAACGTTTCTGTTTGAGATCATTCCATGATAAACGTTTCTGTTTGAGAACATTTCATAATAAACGTTTCTGTTTCAGATCATTTAATAATAAACGTTTCTTTTTGAGATCATTTTATAATAAACGTGTGGGGATGTTTTTTTTCTTTAAAAATCCATTAACCACACCTGTTGTTTGCCACGAACTCATTATACCCTCCTCTAATGTTCGTCCGATGATGTCATCCAAAAATCAATACATAATTTAAGATTATCGTGTGATAATGAAATTCTTGCAGTAGATAAAACATCGCAATCTTCCGTGACTCAATATCGCTTAGCGACACTCAAACTTGGAACCAGATTGCTTTCAACAGCTAATAAAATATATGTTCAAATTTCTTATTGCCAAAAAAAATGTTCCGGCTATTATTCCTACATGACAAAATACATATCTTATATTAATGGCTCTATCACGCCAAAAACAATTTTCGTGACAAGTCTATATAATCACAACAGCAGTTGTATGCGCGTGTCTGTCTATGTGTAAATATTAAACCGATGAACTCTTAAACTACACGTTACGTAACACTTGAATTTATATAAACATAGTAATCATACACCAAAGATAAAAGATGTTCATTTAAATTTGCGAATGAATTTTTACTTCTTTCTGCGCATGCTCAAATTTCATTAATTCTTTTAAGTTGTTTAAGAGTGATTTTTTAACCTATCTTATAATAGCTACAAAGAATTGGAAATATCTTTGATTGTGATTTAGGCCACTCAAGAAATGATTTTTTTATGTTTAAAATAAGTACCTAAAAAGACATGGCTCTTACTTGAGAAAGTAACATCTTAGATTGTCTACAGTTAAACTATTTTGAGTGGATGTTGTCTAGCCGTTATCTCCAGTGGATATTAGAATGTCAAAAAATATTGATAGTAAAAATTTAAAACCAACATGCAGCTTTCCAAGGGGGAAACATCGGTAAATAAATCTACTGAAAATAACACTAAGACTTTGAGTCACACGATGGCGGCCTAGTCATTTTTTGTACTTCTGAAATCACTACTATATATTATGAACAATAAAATATTCGATATAGAATAGACATTGTAATTATAAATACGAAACGATGAAACCCTACTTTGTGTAGGTATTAAATAGGTGCGTGTAGGGATTATTATTTCTTATGATAAGGTTAAGCGAAGTAAGTATTATAGTATCCGTTTAATTGAGAGTTATGCGTTTACAGAGATTAATAAGATTAGTATTGGATGCGAAAATGAACATACATTTAATGTTCAGCTCTGAATTTGGCATAAAGCATTCTAAATCAACAGCTATTAAAGAATACAATTATTACAATAGACAAATACGAGCATGAAATGTAATATGGTTAAGCTTAAACATGGAAAAATAAAGAACTAGTTGTAAAAACTGGAAAAGAAAAGGGATAATATATTAGTTTAAAAATATAAATTTATATATTAAAATATTGCAGCATTAATTTATTTTAAAATTCAATGTTACATTATATAATCAATCATCTATTTCTATTGCAATTGATTTTTTCAAGCTTCCAGTAAATTCACTTGTTCTTTGTTTAATTTCAGTCTTATTTTTGGCCCCCATAAGCATAACATACCCATATGTAATAACAACGTACGGCACACGTCTGCTTTGAATAAAATCCCTCAATTATCTCCATTTCATTCTTTCATTATCTCTGTTTCAATTATTACTTCTCTTTTCGCGAGAGCAGTGAATTAGTAGCAACGGTAGTCGCTGAAGCGACGTGGTTGCTAAGTAAACCAATCATAAAAAAACGTCATTCACGGCCTTACAATTTTTTACAAATTTGAACACCAGTAAATTAATTATTTGTCACAATATAGCCGAGAAGGTTATCTATAAACTGTAGTAATTATTTGACATTTGGTCGAAAAATGAGTGAGCGGTGGGGCTTTAAAGCAGTTCTAAATGATAAAAACTTCCAGTTAACCATATGTTCAAACACGACTATGTTTGAATGATAATATTTGAGAAAAAGGTCAATTTAATTTTGATCACCATTCTTAGATAAGAGAAAAATCCAGGTTGTCCTCGACGGTCGTACATCTAAACAATATGATATAAATGCGGGGGTGCCCCAGGGTTCTATCCTTGGACCTCTATTATTCCTGATATTCATAAATGACCCCCCCCGACAACATTGCCTCTGAGATGGGTATATATGCTGATGACACTACACTCTATGGCAGGCACGACAGGAAGACGAATGAACACATTTCTAAAGAAATGGCAGAAACACTAGAGGAAGACCTCCAATCTGTAGTGGAATGGGGACAAAAGTGGTTGGTCGCGTTCAATGCTGCCAAGACTAAACTAGTTTCATTCAATAATTACAAGAACCCCTCTCTACCACCCATAGCAATGGCCAACGACTCTTTATCTGAGAGTCCACCTTTCAAACTCCTTGGCCTAACGTTCACAGGAAACATGAGTTGGAACAATTACATTGAAGGCATTGCCAGGGCCGCTGCAAGAAAGGTGGGCTCTCTCTACTGTGCTAGAAAACTACTAACACCCGAAAGTATCCTGTACCTCTATAAGGCCACCATTCGCCCATGTATGGAGTATTGCTGTCATATTTGGGCTGGTGCATCTGCTACTAGTCTCTCGCTCCTTGACAAGGTTCAAAAGAGAGTCGCCAATCTGCTAGGCCCTGAACTGGCATCTAATCTTCAGCCTCTGTCCCATCGACGAAATGTTGCATCCCTCTGCCTTTTCTACAAGTATTTTAGTGGTGAATGCTCTGACGAACTGCAATCACTTGTGCCCCCACGACGTGAGCACCCTCGACAAACCCGACAGGCTGCTAAATCCCACCCCCACACTGTAGAGATCCCTAGATGTAAAAGATCTTTTTACTCCAATAGTTTCTTCCCCAGAACCGCTAGACTCTGGAATTCCATTCCAGGTCCCTGCTTCCCCAACAGTACTGACGTGCAGAAGTTCAAGTGTAACGTGAACCGACACCTTGCTGCCCAAATCCCTACATAGTACCCCAGTAGTGTTGCCCCTGATAGTAGCCCCCTACACCAAAGTGGCAATTTGCCTTGTTTGGGGGGGAAATGTAAAAAAAAAAAAAAGAACATAAGCAAAATGAAAGTGAGGGCCACTAGTTTCTACTCTATATAAAAGGAAATTTGACTGTATGTGAGAGAATTCCTTCTATATGTTACACTAAGGTACTTTACGTACCTGGCAGTGTTCTTAGATAGATTTTATCTCGGAATGTCTTCGATAAGTATCCATAATTGATAGACATTATAATCCGATGATTGACCAAAGTTAATATCTTATAAAGCCTTACATCCCAAGTGCATTTGAGAAGTTTTATTACCACACAAGCAAAAAAAAAAGCCAGGCATATGAAATCAATAGTAGGCTTTTTGATATGACGGGGTGCGTTCGAAATAAATGTTTCTGTTTAAAACACAATTGCGCCATGATACTTACTTTTTTCATTTTTAACTAAAATTCACGCCATTATCACCGCACAAGCAGTAAAGCCAAGCGTATAAAATCAACACTATGTTCTTTGATATGAAAGTGTCGTGTTCAAAATAGATATATTCAAAATAGATATTTGTTTAGCGCACAATTGATGATAATTGATTTTTGCATTTTAACCGTTGGTCTAAGCTATTATATTTAAAAATAATCATTTTATAAAATAAACAGTAGGTTATCTACAATGCAATGTAAACTACAATGTATTGTGGACAAATTCACTGCGAGCAGGCATGTGAAAGTTCCTCCCGATGCACCTCGATGGGCCTTTAATTAGAGCAGGCAATCAATCGATTTGATTGAAAAATGATCGATTTCACTGATTTCGATGACAATAAAATATTGGGGTGTGAGACATTCGTTTATCATAATTCAATCCCGGGCAACGTCGGCTCTTCCTGCTAGTGAATAATCAACTGATAATTTAAGACGCATAAAACGCACGCAACCCTAAAAAACAGATCGTTCACTTTTGATTTTAAAAACTTTAAATATTTTGTAAAAACCAACGAAAAATGAACCCCAAACAATTAATATTTATCATCCCTATATTGTCCTTAAAATAAATATCCCTATATTAAATATCCCTATATTAAATATCCCTATATTAAAAGTTGACGGAAAACGAAACAGGTTCTTTTAAGTGCGCTCAAGTCAACTGTGTTTATTCTTGACCTTGAAACGTAATTTATCCGAAAATAATTGGTGTATTTATGATGTGAAATATTGTTCTTGTGTCGCTGTCCATTAAACAATAAACAGACTAAATATCAGCTCTATCATGCATTGAGCACTCTTTAATAATCCCGTGAGTTTCATTGGATTTAGACACACACATATGCACGCTCTCTCACACACACACTCACACACACTCATATATATACATATATATATATATATATATATATATATATATATATTCACCCACATACAGTTCTCTTTCGCGTTATCAAAGCTCATCAGTGATACTAGAGAAGCTATTGCTTCAAACGAGAATTGAAACTCGACCACCTAGACGGTTACGCTTAATACGCTAATTGCAGTTTGTTTATTACTTACAAATATGCCCAACCAAGATAGGGAGCATTATAGTCACATACACACACACAAACACACACACATACATATATTATTATTATTATTATTATTATTATTATTATTATTAGTATTAGTATTATTATTTACTATAATAATTATTAAATACCTAGAGAGACTTGTGTTTCATACTTTTTGGGAGTCATCATTACAGTGCATCACGATTAACACCAGTTGATAGACTCGAACCTGGCGATAAAAGCCATCCATGGCTTCATTAGCAAGAACCTAATCCATTCTGCTACCGTTAATCACGAGAAATGGTGTTGAATTTTAACATTTTTTTAAAATGCTTTTTTCATGGCTGTTAGAGTGATGTAATCATTCTATGATGAGTTCCGCATAACAGCTAAATTGGCCGACTTTAATCCAACTGAAAGTGCTTAACGATGAGAAACGGGATCTTAAAGGGTTTATATATACATATATATATATATATATATATATATATATATATATATATATATATATATATATATATATATATATATATACTAGCATTTCAGACCGACGTTCCCCGGGTGTTTGGAAGTGAGTTAAAAATAAGAAAACGGTCAATTTTTTTAACTTTGACCCCTATTATGACCCCTTAACATTTATTGTTTTGGACTCAAATCCAGTTATTAAATTAGATCCATGTCCAGTGAACCTATATCTAAAATTTCAAGTGTTTAGACCTAAAATTGTTGGAGGAATTAAGTAGAGTTCTCAAAGGTCAAATCGTTGAACTTTGACCCCTTAACAGCCAAATATCTGGCCGAAAACTGAGCTAAAAAATTTCCCCAAATCTCAGTACCCTGTCTATCAAATTTTGAGTCGGTAGACTGAAAATGGACAGAGTTATTGCGTAGGGAAATGTACATACACACAGACACGTCCGCTTATATATATATATATATATATATATATATATATATATATATATATATATATATACAGATGCACGCAAACATACATACGCAAGAACAAACACACATGACAACATGCACATAAACTCAAACATTAATACATACACGCATGTACATACATATGCACACACACGTACACATATACTTACATGTAGAATATATATGAAGGAACATTTATGATGACGATGATGATGGTTGCAACGAATAGGTGAATTCAACATGAATAAAAGAGTAAAACAATTCCAAATACACAGAACATATAATATAGAGACATTCGTTTCGCCGGTTGTACAGTTTTTAAAATGAAAACGCGTTCATAACGGCACAAATCCACAACGTTCATGACGACGAGGATGATGGTTGTTACGAATAGGTGAATTCAACATGATTAAAAGAGTAAAACGATCCCACATACACAGAAGATAGAATAAAGAGACGTTTGCTTCTCCGGTTGTACAGTTTTTAAAATGAATATTAAATATTATATGAATATTATTTTAAATATATACACATATAAGTACGCACATACACAGATGCACACAGTACATACATACATACATACATACATACATGCAGATACATACAGGCATATACATATATACATAGACATGTGTATATTTATACTAAGTAAATAAAGTAAAGTTAGGAGAAATAAATGGGTATAGTTAATAATAGGAGGTTAGGTAGACGCATGATAAAATATGTTCCAATACATGTTGCTGATTATAATATTTAGGGGTCTACATGGAGTTGCCTTGCTCATTAGGTAGGGGTTAAGTTATATTGGCTTGTAAAAAGTTTTTAAGAGATCTAAATAAAAATAAAAATAAATAGAAATCGAATAAATTAAAAAATAAAAAAGATAGAGATAACCTTATGTTCAGTGTCAAGTGAATTGCAAATATAGATACAGGGTGACCCCTTCCCCACAAAAAAAACAAAAAAAACAAAAGCTAAATGGAGGCCATCTAGAACATATGCTGTAGAACGGAGAAAAAAAGGACAAAGATCCTAGTGTTTTGATGTGATGTTTTGAATATAATAAACTAGTTATGACCAAAGTTTCATTTCATTCGGACAAAACACTAAGAAATAGGACCTAATTATAGTTGGGTCCCATTTTGGGGGCCACCCTGTATACATACAAACACATACACGCATATATATCCAAATATACCTGCATACATATACATATACACATTGATATACACACTAACACCCAGATGCACGCATACATACATATGTGCACATAAGCATAGCTACACAAACATATATCCATGCATATACGCACGCCCCATGAGCATATACACCCATACATGTACATATACAAACACTATATAAATACATATAAACACATATACATAGATCCAATCACGCCCCCAGATACACTTACATACACATACAAAGATACATGTACGTGCATATAGATAGGTAAGTAAGTTGGGGCGTTAAAGATAATAGTATTTCTGGCATACCTACACAAATGCACACACGGATATCAATATAGATTCCAATAAATGTACACCCATATATGTGTAGAGTTTTAGTAGTAATTAGTAAATGAGTGGTGGATAGTTTGATGCATGCATAGGCGAATGTGTAAATGTTAAAGGGTAAGTGAAGGATTGAATAGAGGCTGTACGATAGGTAGTATATAGAAGGACTAGAGAGTATGGTGTAGAGATATTGGGGAGTATACCAGAGAATATATAGAAATATAGGATAAGTGGAATACC
This sequence comes from Euprymna scolopes, assembly GCF_053919585.1. NCBI lineage: Eukaryota > Metazoa > Mollusca > Cephalopoda > Sepiida > Sepiolidae > Euprymna > Euprymna scolopes. Next base: position 108,683,216 of record NC_136504.1, read on the forward strand.
TAAAGAGACAGAGTATTCGGAGGGAACGGGGTAGTCTTATGAATAATAAAAACTATTAAATTATTCAGAAGAATATTGGGCTATATTTCTAACAAGTAGAAAAAGGGGATGTGAGTTCTAAACGGCTATGGTTTATGAAGTGTGGTTAATAGTCGGGTGGGATAATAATTCTAGGTAAGTATAATTATAGAGTTTAGGGAGGAGTCTAGGGTAATTCTATGAGGACTAAATACTTTAATTATTCTAATTACTGTTCTAAGTGGAGGTATTTGGTGTTTAAGACCTTACAAATCAATTTATGCGTGTATGTGCTTGTATGTATACAGGGTGACCCCCAAAATGGGCCCCAACTCTAATTAGGCCCTGTTTCTTAGTGTTTTGTCCGAATAAAATGAAACTTTGGTCATAACTAGTTTATTATATTCATAAAATCATATCAAACACACTAGGATCTTTGTCCTTTTTTTCTCCGTTCTACAGCATATGTTCTAGATGACCTCCGTTTAGCTTTTGTTTTTTTTTTGGGGGGGGGTCACCCTGTATATGTATATATATTTGCAATTCACTTGACACTGAACATAAGGTTAGACATATCCATTGACCAAAACACCATAGTAGGCACTCACCCCCTATATGTATGAACTTAACGGAACTACAAGAGCCCTGACTCATTAGAACTTAACCAACACCTTCATAATCTTTAACCTCAGGCCCCCTATATCGGTCAAACCACATTTAAACTCTTAGACATCCTACTAACCATATAACTATAAATATAGCTCAACCTAACTCTGAATATCCTAGTCTTACTAATAACTCTTACTACTTACATTTATATACCCGATACATATAAATTTAACCAATATATACACAAAAAACATTTAAGGAAATAAAAGGTGATCCCTAAACACACTTACACCTTCACCGCATTTAATTTACAATCATCATTTTTCCTCCCCTTCCTCCTATTATCTTTATCGTTTTTACTTTTTAATTTATTCTATTTCTATTTCTATTTATTTTTATTTTTATTTAGATCTCTAAAAAAAAATGTTTACAAGCCAATATAACTTAACCCCTACCTAATGATCAAGGCAACTCCACGCAGGCCCCCAAATATTAAACCAGCAACATATATGGGAACATATTTTATCATGCGTCTACCTAACCTCCTATTATTAACTATACCCATTTACTTATCCTAACTTTACTTTATTTACTTAGTATAAATATACACATGTCTATGTATATATGTATATGTCTGTATGTATCTGTATGTATTTATGGATATGTATGTTTATATATATATGTATGCGTGTATACGTGTATGCGTGTATGTGAGTACATGTATGTATGTATATGTACATCAATATCTTACTGGAGATCTGTATCTCTAAATATATGTATGTATGTGTATGTGCGTATATATATGCATATATGTATATATATGTGTATGTATATGTGTATATGGATGTGTGTGCATATATATGCATGTATGTTTGCATGTACATTGTGTATATATATATGTATATGCGTATGTGGTTGTATGTATCTATGTGGATATATATATATATATATATGAATATATATATATATATGTACGTGTATATGCGTATATGCGCGTGTATCGGTATATGTATTCACTCTTAACTGCCTAAAAACCGTTGTTGTCGTCTTACCACGTTTTGGCCAAGTACAGCTCTGAGGTTTACTTGGCCAAAGCGTGGTGAGACGACAACAACTACGGATGGCAGTGATTGCTGAGAATGCAGTTAGGAGATTCGAAGTTCCTATCCGTCGCGGTTACCACCTGACGAAGGCCAGAGGAATAATTAGCGGAAACCGCGTGGAAAACAACAACCAATAAAGATGAAAACAACAACTAAAAAAGATGAGAATAATAGTCCGAAATAAAAATAAATTAATAATTTTGTCATATAGTTTTTTGAAACAAAGTCTCCTCATCAGGTAAAATATTGGGTGTTTTTTTTTAAAGACACCAAAAATAAACCTAGCATTTTTTAAGTAAGGCAGATGTATCTTTCAGTGGATCGCCTTCTAAAAGTCGTAAGTATCATCGTCAAATCATTCATTTGGATGATAAAATTATTGTCCAAGGCTTATTGTCTATCTCAATAAAAACATCGTTTTCGAAACGAGCGTACAATATATTGATTTTGTTAGTTATTCCTTACAAAACTGATTTTTAATTTTTAATTTTAATTATGAATTATCAATCATCTTACTCAATATTAAAATAGCTCCAGGATACATATACCTATAGAGCTTATTATATATGTACATTACAACGAGCTCTGTTTTATTTTATTTTAATTGTATTAATGAATTTACTAATGCATTAAAATATACTCTGCTCTTCAGACTGTTGTTCTAATCTCCTTAATATATATATATATATATATATATATATATATATATATATATATATATATATATTAATCCACATACAGTACAGTTTCGCTATATCACAGCTCATCGGTGCGGCTAGTTAGTTAACTACCTCAAACCAGGATCGATATATATATATATATATATATATATATATATATATATATATATATATATATATATATATAGGCGTGGGTGGAGATATAGTGATATAGGGAGGAGGGAGGGGCGAGAGAGGGAGATAAAAGGGAGAAGTAAGTAGAGGAGGGGAAGGAATTTCAATTTTGAGTTTTAAGATTTCGCTGTTTTTAGTTGTTTAGCTAGACACTGGAGTATATGAAATAAATGAGAGATAGATAGAGAGAGAGAGAGGGAGAAGCTAGAGAGAGAGGCAGAAAGAGTGAAAGAGTGAGAGAAAGGATTTGTGTACGTGCCATATGCGTTTGGCAAGTAAGGGGTTAATTTTCAGAGGTTTACTTGACCAAAACGTGGTGAGACGACAACAACTACGGATGGCAGTGATTACTGAGAATGCAGTTAGGAGATTCGAACTTACTATCCGTCACGGTTACCACCTGACGAAGGATAGAGGAATAGTTGGGCGAAACGGCGTGAAAAACAACAACCAATAAAGATAAAAACAACGACAAATAAAGATGAGACTAATAGTCCGAAATAAAAAAATAAAGTAATGCTCATCTCAAAAATTAATTCTAATATAGGAGTAATATATATGACCAAATTATTGTCCAAGACTTATTGTCTATCTCAATAAAAACATCGTTTCCGAAACGATCGTAAAATTTATTCATTTTGTTTGTTCTTTCTTATGAAACCAATTTTTCATTTTTTATTTTAATTATAAATTATCAATAATCTTACTATATATATATATATATATATATATATATATATATATATATATAGAGAGAGATAAATATAGATATATATATAGATATATAGATATACCTATATATATATATATATATATATATAAATGAAATAAAAAGAGATATAGTTTATATAAACAGTCATGGATGAATAAACTAAGGTGCCTTGCGAATGCAGCGTGAACATAATGATTTCGGTCATCATTAATCGATTGGCTACCATAAAACATCCCCATCAGAACTAAAAACTAGGGAAAGAATAAAGTACAATGTGGTGATTATAAGAAGGTAACATTCCTTCCTAATCAAGCTGTGAATGATTAAACCCACCCGGAAGAAGCCTTCCAATCTCTCTAGCTTTAAATTAACTTTTACTGATAACAAAATTGTTTCGCGAAGCACTGCATTTTTTTTTCGAAAAAAAAAGCAATTTTCTTATTTTGTTTTTGTTTTTATATGTCTTGTTTTTGTTTTTTTTAACTTTTTAGTCGAGTGAAATTTACGTGTTTAAATGAATGCATGAACGAACGCCATTAGATGCGTAGAACCTTCATTATTTCAAGCGTGAATAATTGCACTCATATTTATTGAATGCATAAAACACCCATGTTGCTCTGGATTGAGTTCGAATCACGACTGTGCACTTTCTTACCATCTTTATAAAACTGTATTATTTTTTATCCCCCGACAAAAGGAGGGTGGACCTGTAATTTTACCCTTGACCGTTCGTCCGTTCGCACATTTTTCAATAACTACTGCTTGAAAATTTTTAAAATTTTGCACAAACATTAAACATGATATGAGTAAAAATTAACAGAACGAATTTTCCGGGAAAACTCCGGTTGCCCCCCCCCCTCCCGGGTGTTTTTTGGGTTAAAATGGCTAAAATTGACACTTTTTTGCTTATTAAAAAATTGATGCCTTGGATTTTTATAACACTTTCTGAAAAAATGTAACTCACTGTGAATGTGCCTCAGAAGCTCGTTTAGGGCTAATAAAAACACTACATTTTTGGGACTATTGTACCTTATTTGTCTAAAATTTTATGTGTATGTCTATTTAGCAGTTTAGCATGGTGTTGAACTCAGATTTATGTATTTTAAGGCCTTGGGAACTTTTGGGGCTAAATGGGGGGAGCAAATGATGGACATATTTATTTCTTAATTTTCATGGTGCAGAACTCAAATTTACATGTGTTAAGACTTAAAAATGCAACGTTTGTTCATTTTCACAAGGATTTGACGTCCCCTGGGGACTTTTGGGGCTAAATGTGGTGGGGGGGAATGCTGAACTTAGTCATTTTTTATGACTTGTTCACTGTGCACTCACAGGTGACCATGCATGCTTCCCTTTTTTTCTCTTGGTATCTTCCCGTGTTAATTCGAATATACCACACAAGGAAACTATACTGTTTAAAAAAAAATGCTTTAATTATTGATTATGTAATTATTAATCAATGGTAAGAGGCTATTGCGATGATGCAAATTTATTTGCAAATGCTATCGAAGGAGGAGGAGAGAGCTGGACGTCTGGGGAGACTTGTTGTCACTCAGCTTCCAGAGAACATCATAGGTCTCCAATCAGATCGTTTGTTGACTTGACTGAAAGCTCCATGTGAGCCAATAATAATAATAATAATAATAATAATGATAATAATAATAATAATAATAATAACAATAATTATTATTATTATTATTATTATTATTATTATTATTTTAATTATAATATAAATGTGTGTATATATATGTATGTAATAATACAGAAGCCTTGCAAATAAGAAGTAGTTTCCATTTTGGAGACAGGTAAAGCTGACATTTTTTTTATTTTTTTAACATGAATATGTTAGACTGATTACTCTGGAAGAAATAAAAACTAAATTCAGTATTCGGGACATTTCTCTTGTGTTTACACGAAGTGTAAACACAAGAAACACATGAAAGCTTAATATACGAGTACATTCAATAAGTTTTCAGACATTTTTCGCATGGGTAATTTTTTGATAGTGCACACACGATAATCTTGTCCCCTTCGCATAAACCTTCTGCTGCAATGCACATGTTTTACCGTTCCAACAACTTCCGGAAGTCATCTTGCGTGAGGGTGTTAATAACTCTTGTCACCGCCTTTTTCGTTTCCTCAATTGTTTCAAAACGACAGTCTCTAAGGTTAGAACTTTGGAATAACAAAAAGTTTCGGGTCAAGATCAAAGTGTAGTATCTGTTCTTCAGTTCTGTTGTTCGCGCGTAACAAGGATAGCCGCCAAAGAATACAATGCATAACACAACTTTTTATATCTCGATAACTACTTATTTCTGCAAAATTTCAATGCGATTTCCATATTCAGCATAGTCGAAAATTTATAAGAGTCGTCATTTAAAAGAAAATTGTGGAGGTGGACCTAATCTAAAAATTTACCTATATATATATATATATATATATATATATATATATATATATATATATATATATAAAAGTGAACGTGTCTGTCTGTCTGTCTGTCTGTGTGTCTGTCTGTCTGTGTACATTTCCCTATGCAATAACTCTGTCAATTTTTAGTCTATAGACTCGAAATTTGAAATACCGGGTACTGAGATTTGGGAAAATCGATGTGACGGGTGTCAGCCAGAAATTTGGCTGTTAAGGGGTGAAATTTCAACGATTTGACCTTTAAGAACTCTACCAAACTCCTCCGACAATTTTGGGTCTAGACACTTGAAATTTTAGATATAGGTTCCGTGAATCTGGATCTAACTTAATAAAGTGATTTGAGCCCGAAACAATAAATTTTAAGGGGTCATAATAGGGGTCAAAGTTTTAAAAAATTAACCATTTTTTTTGTTTTGTTTTTGCTTTTTTTTGCTCAGCATACACCTCCAAACACCCGAGCAACGCCGGGCACCCCTGCTAGTATATATATATATATATATATATATATATATATATATATATATATATATATATAACAACGATCCACAGAAATACAATCTCGGAGGATATGCACTTTGAAAAGTTGAAGACGCACAGATAAAGTGAGTTTTATATGTTAGATTATTATTTAATCTTAATTTTTTTTCTGTATTTCTAATGATCCATTTGTCTTGACTCCCTTCGTTTGCCATTTCTTATATGCTTTCTAACGTGACTTATTCAAGAAAGCTTTCCCCACTTTGTTTTCTCGCTACGTAATTATTTTTATCTTTTCCCGCGTTTCTTTCTATGATATATTTTTTTTCCATTATAACTCGCTACTTTCACCTTTCGACGCCTTCGTTCATATATCCGTCGTTCTAAATCACCTTTTATTCATCCCTTTCTATATTATTTCCTTCCATCATTCCTTCTATCTGATTTTCGTTTATTCCATTTGTATTTCCTTTCATTTCTCGTTGAGAAGTTATTAATTTCGTCCTTTTTTTACTCTTCTTTCATTTCCTATTTGCCGCCCCCCCACCGGTTCTTATATTTCCCTTTCAATGAAACGCGCTCGCCAATTTTATGAATCTGCAGAGCGGTATAAACTATTAATGGCACGCTCCATCGTCGGTTCCCGCCCAACAACTCAATAATTAACTGATGACAAAAGAAACAACTAATAAAGACGCTATGTGTATCTCGTCGCTTTTGTCTTCTGCCGCATTGTTCATTTGCCGAATGTAAAAACTAGTTAACCAGTTTTCATAATACCACACCTTCTTGCAAATTTCAATTTAATTCATCTATCATTCTGTCAATCTATCTATCTATTTGCCTATCTATCTATCTATCTATCTATCTATCTATTTAGCCTGCTATTTCTGACCATCTTCTTCATACACACACACACACACACACACACACACACACACATATATATATATATATTCGTAGTTATGAGGTGTTTTAAGCACGTAAACAATGTTGTTCTTTTTATATTTAATATATTATATTTAATATGTTTTAAATGGCCGTCCACTTTTGTTCCAAAAATATAACGAAACTATTTTTGGCTATTCATTGTGACCCAGAGCGGATGGCCGCTTGAAATATGAAACAAATACATTAATTCTATCTATATATCTATAAAAGTGAAAGTGTCTGGGTCTGTCTGTGTACGTTTCCCTACGCAATATCTTGGCCAATTTTAAGTTTACAGACTCGAAAATTAATATACAAGTTAGTGGATGTTAAAGGGTTAAAGTTCAACAATTTGACCTTTGGAGAACTCTACCAAACTCCTCCGTCAATTTTGGATCTAAACACTTTAAATTTTAGATATAGGTTCCTTGAACATGGATCTAACTTAATAACTATATTTGAGCCAAAAATAATAAATGTTAAAGAGCCATAATAGGGGTCAAAGTTAAAAGAAATATTTACCTCTGCGGTCTCTACCAAATTACTCAGAAAATTTCTTGTCTAAATATTTGAAATTTTACATAAAGTATATTCAGAGACAAGACAGGCTTTTTACTCGGTTTGGGTCCAAATTTTGAGCTAGCAATATATAAATGTATGTATGTATGTATGTATGTGTGCAAGTCTGCCTAAAAGATTCGACCCGGGTTTTAAAGCTCCACCCTTCAGACGACAAATACCGAAAACATGTCTGAATTTATTATTATTATTATTATTATTATTATTATTATTATTATTATTATTATTATAACTACTAGTTGATTCGAGCGACGGCGGGTGCCAGTATCAGTTATTATGATTAGAAGAATAAACAATTAAATTGGTAAAAATTTCTTCACCCTCCACTAGGCACTTTTCTACAGGAAGGGGTCGCTTTTTTCACCGATATTTTCGAAAGTCATCCCCTCTTTTCGATTGTTTTGCCTTACTTTAAACCTACGTCATTTCCGGTTTAGCGGTGGTTGTAACAGCAAAGACGTCAGTTTTTTTCCTGTTCTTTTCCTCATTTGCGGTACAGGTTCGAGCCTGTCTTCCTACTACAACTTTTTTATTTTGCTCAATATATACCTCCAAGCAACCGGGCAACGCCGGTCACCCATGCTAGTATAAAAATAAAACCACTTCGATTACATGCTAAAAACACTCTTAACATTAATATTACTATCATAGAATCATACGTGGACATTTGAATATATATATATATATATATATATATATATATATATATATATATATACCTCTGTTCAGTCTTGAAGGCAAAAGATACCCCTGTAGGGACAGCTGCGCATGCAATTGTGAGGCAAGGGTCCGCAATCTACAATCACACCTCTCCTGAATAGGCATTGTTTGAGTTGAGTGGCAAGGAGAAGTCAAGGACGACTAGACGCAATCCCGAGATAACAGAGAGTACATAACATATAGCACCCGCATGTCCCAAATGGTCACCCATTTACCACTGACCAGATTCAACGTTGCTTAACTTCGGTGATCTTGCAGGAACTGGTGTGTCAAAATGATTATGCCGTACATATATGTATATATGTACGGCATAATGTACATGTATGTATGTTCATCATTGCAGCGTCTTGTAAGACAAGTGCCAACTTCTCAGACACTTAAAGTCCATGAGCCCAAAAATAACTTCCATCGCTACAGGACCATTTTAATAGATAAATGCCCGAGGGAGTATCTGTACACAGCTGAAGTTACAGAGTCTTAGCTTTGTACGATAGCTAAGTCTCTCTCTCGGTTCAAAATGTTGCGATCAAACAACCAGCAAGAGCAAGATAGCCAGCAACAAGTTAAACTGCAGATCAGCTTAATGCGGGTACTGGTCTCCCGCTTTATGTCTTTTTTTTTAATCAGAGATTTGCTTCTCCTAGAATGGTTGCCTTCACCACGGTTTACGGGAGTCCTCTCCACCCCAACACACACAACATACACACAAACACGCACGGTGCTAGTTGGCCGTTGACACCGAAAAAGGGTTTATTCGCCCTTTGGAAGGTCTTGTTTTTAATCCTTCAGGGAGAGTAACCACCCTCCTCACCAAACAAGTCTGGTGGGGGAACCAGTTTAGTCGCCGTTGACCTTACAAGGGGGCAGGTAGTACTGGGTTACATGGTACCAGTAGCATATTACATGACCTGACATAATTTATGTATATACATACATACATACATACATACATACATACATACATACATACATACACATATATGTATGTATATACATATATATATATATAGATACATACATGTATGTATATATATGTGTATATACATACATACATATATGTATATATAATCTTGGAGGCTATTTAACTATTTACAATTACATTAAAATCATAAATAAAAATTCTTTTAAGTCTTTCAGTCGGAAATTATTTTGCCAGTAAGTCAATTAATCTTCAAACGTCGCTGAATCAATTTGCTTTCATGAATTCATAATAATCTTAACGTTATTTGAAGGACCATCAGTTATTTAAAATGAAACACAGCTTCATTGACAAAATACCCCAGTATATAATACCATTGCACCCCAGCAGTGTTGATCAAACATCACTTCGCGTAAACACAAGAGAAATGTCCCGAATACTGAATTTAGTTTTTATTTCTTCCAGAGTAATCAGTCTAACATATTCATGTTAAAAAATAAAAAAAAAATGTCAACTTTACCTGTCTCCAAAATGGAAACTACTTCTTATTTGCAAGGCTTCTGTATTATTACATACATATATATATACACACATTTATATTATAATTAAAATAATAATAATAATAATAATAATAATAATAATAATTATTATTATTATTATTATTATTATTATCTATATATTAATTTACTTGTACGTACGGTGTCACGTCATCATCATCGCAAACATTAATTAATGAAACGCGTCATCATCATCGCAAACATTAATTAATGTGAATTATCTCCCTTTATTGTTTAATCTTTATCAGTTAAAAATCAGTAACCCCTTTTATTTCCCAAAAGTTCCCGAACAAAAAAAAAAAAATAATAATAATAACTGTCTATTTATGGTTCCGGATTATTTTAAAGGCAATTATGCATAGAAGGTATCGTTCCACAGTTTAAATAGTATTTTACTTACATTTTTAACGATGCCTTCTGTTTAGTATTGTAGGAACGTTTAGTCTATTTTATTCAGTAATAAATATATTTTTTACATTTAACGTTACGATTTCGTTTTTTTTTTGTTTACTGTGCCACTTTATGTTTTTTTTTTATTTACACAACAAAAAATATGTTTCGAAATAAATGTTACAAAAGTCAAGAATTACTTTATTAAATAAATAACCAAAGTCACCATTCGCAAATACACTGAGTAACACAGTCAAAACATATTTTACGTCTTGTTCTGTTTTGCTTTTTACGGCATATCAATCTTTTTTCGTGTTATTTAATGCCGAATCGAGTAATTTTGTAACATTTATACATCTTCACGTTGTTTACATAGTTATTATTTATGTTTTGTCTGTTTTATTTGCTTCTTTTACAGGCATTCATCATCTTCTAATGCCCACCGACAGAGCATACATATTTAAATACTATAAAAAATGGACACGACAATCTTTTTAATATGATTAAAACACTTAGTTTCATTACTTACAATTTAATTTATTTAAAGAAATATTTATTTCCTATTTAAAGATTTTCAGTATATTTTATTTAACTGAAGAAATATTTATTGTTCACACATATATTTTTTCCATTATTTTTATTACATTGTAAGGTGAAGTTTCAGAATAGTTAACCCCCCCCATATTAAGAATGGCTTTCAGCATGATTCTTACAATAGCGGTATCAAAGTTTTTTTTAATTATTATTATTTTAAAACACATTGTACAAAAAAAGATACAAGACCATTGAATTTTTTTTCATTAAATCGCTATTTAGGTGAAGGTTCAAAATAGTTATCCCTTCTCCAACCGTTTTTTTTTATGCAGTAAAATACTGTTTCAATAATTATGGTTTAAATAAATATTTATTCCTTATTTAAAGATTTACACTGTAATTTTTTTAACCGAAGAAATATTTATTGTTCATACATATATTTTTCCCCTATTTTTTTACATTGTTAGGTAAAGTTTCAGAATAGTTAACCCCCCTCCCCATATTAAGAATGGCTTTCAGCATGATTCTTACAATAGTGTTATTAAAGTTTATTGATTTTTCTCATTTAACAAAATTTATAAAAAAGTTACAACCCCCTCCCCATATTAAGAATGGCTTTCGGCATGATTCTTACAATAGCGGTATCAAAGTTTTTATTTTGCTTTATTTTAAGACAAATTATACAAAAAAAAAAAGATACAAGACCATTAAATTTTTTTTCATTAAATCGCTATTTAGGTGAAGGTTCAAAATAGTTAACCTTTCTCCTCATAACCGTTTTTTTATGCAGTAAAATACTGTTTCAATAATTATGGTTTAAATAAATATTTATTCCTTATTTAAAGATTTACAGTATAATTTATTTAACTGAAGAAATATTTATTGTTCATACATATATTTTTTCCTTATTTTTTTTACATTGTCAGGTAAAGTTTCAGAATAGTTAACCCCCCTCCCCATATTAAGAATGGCTTTCAGCATGATTCTTACAATAGTGTTATCAAAGTTTATTGATTTTTCTTATTTAACAAAAATTATAAAAAAGATACAAGAACATTTTAAACATTTTTTTCATTAAATGGTTATTTAGGTGAAGATTTAGAATAGTCAAACCCTCTCCCCTTATTAAGAATGGCATTTTTATTATTTCAGCATGATGCTTACATTTTTCTTAATATAAAAAAAAAGATACAAGAAAATGTTAAGCTCTTTTTTTAAAATTAAACTGTTAGATCAAAGATCGGAATAACTTACTTTATAGCCAATTAGCCAGCTGTATTAAAATGTTTTAGCATTTAATACCTAATAAGGTTTTCGCTTCAATTGTCACAAGCAGACGATATCGATTCAAAGGAGGTAATTCGTCAACAATTGTTTTAGCCGAATTTTACGGTAAAGTGTAGTGGATTGGTGGATATATTATACATATCCCCCAGTTTGTATTTATTTGCTTCCCCACTGAGCCAATTAGGCACAAGGCCGTTTTTTAATGTGGAGAGAGAGAGAGAGAGAGAGAGAGAGGGAGGGGGAGGGAAATGGGGACCAGCTCCCGATGGGTGGGAAATGGGAGTTGGATAGGAACTGTTGGTATGAAGAGTTGCCCCTACATTGACCAAGATAGATATGTGGGGTTACCCCCACATATGGTCTTTGCTTGCAGTATCTGTCGGAACAGATGGTATTTATTTGCTCCCCCACCGAGCAAATTAGGCACAAGGCCGATTTTTAATGTGAGGCGTGAAGGGAGGGGGAAGGGAAAAAGGGGACCAGCTCCCGAGAGGTGGGAAATGGGAGCTGGTTAAAGGTCAGGCATGTGGGGTTGCCCCCACATCTGGTCTTTGCTAGTCATAGCTAGTCCTAGCTAGTCATAGCTTGCAGTATCTGCCGGAACAGATACTACACTTTGATCTTGTCGCCAGGGCCGCAAAGGGCGGGGGCCAGTGTATATACATATCCCCCAAGTTATTCATTTGATAAAAGCAATATTTAATGAGCATGGTTCTTCTTGCCAGGCAATGGGTTTACCTGAACCAACAGGTAATCCTCCAATAGATAATATGACTCGAAATACAAACGGGCCTAATGTTGAATTGTTAAATAATGAACAATTAGAGGTCTTTAATACTATAATCAAGGCTGTCATCGCAACTGAAAAAGAAGCCCCACACAACAATTGCTTCTATTTAGATGCCCAAGCCGGATCAGGAAAAACCTTTTTATTCAACATGTTATATGATTATTTCACCTGCAGGAGTACTGTAACCGCCACTGCGGCATTGCTGCAATGCTACTAACTTCAGGGAAAACACTCCACAGTATATTCAAACTACCTGTACCTCTGACAGAAACCGGTGTCTGTAACGTTTCTCCTGTATCAGAGCATGCTTCTTTTTTGAGAAAGGTAAAGGTATTCATCATAGACGAAGCCTCTATGATACCTAATCATGCACTGCTTGCTATAGATAGATGTTTACAAGATATAATGGGTAACGATAAAAATTTGGTGGAAAATTTCTCATACTTGGAGGTGACTTCAGGCAAATTTTGGATCACCTACATCTATTATAGACACCTGTCTTAAAAGATGCCCATTGTGGCATCATTTCAGTCAATTACAACTAACACAAAACGTCAGAACTAACATAAATGAACAGGAGTTTTCTAGATGGCTCCGTCATCTTTGTAATGGTACACTAACGAGCAATCTTAATGACGTTCCTATAGATGTTCCTGACTATTCGGTATGTAATGGTTCTCTAATCTCAGAAATATTTGATTGAAGCCCTCAAGAAATGGAAAATTGAATCATCATGACTCTAAAAAATACAGAATGTTTAACAGTAAATGTAGAAATTCTAAATAATCTTCCCGGAGGCATGAATACATATTTAAGTGCAGATTACATCTCCGATGATGATGCTGAACTTCAAAATTATCCTATCGAGTTCATAAATTCATTAACTCCATCTGGAATGTTACCTCACCGACTTAATGTGAAAATAGGGGCAATAGTAATGCGACTGCGAAATTTATCCATAAATCAAGGACTTTGTAATGGAACTAGGATGAAAATAAAAGAATGTCATTAAAACAGCATCATTGCTATTTTAATTAATGGATCTAATAGAGGTTCCACAGTTATCATTCCAAGAATTAAGTTAAAGCCAAGTGATACAAATGTTCCGTTTGCATTTCATCAGATACAGTTTGCAATACGATTAGCATATTCACTGAACATCAATAAAGCACAAGGCCAAACTTTGGATAAGGTTGGTATATATCTTCAACAACCTGTATTTTCTCATGGTCAGCTGTATGTGGCATGTTCAAGAGCTCGATCTAAGCACAGTGTGAAATTTAAGGTAATGTAACTGCATAGAGATGATAATCAGGTCAGAAAGCGTGGTGTAACATATACTAAGAATATTGTTTACCGTGAAGTGTTATGAAAACAATCAGGAACAGCTATAGAATCTAAAAATTAACTTGGATGTAAATATGATTTTGGAAAAAAAATTTTTTAAATTGCTTTCCTTATATTTAAAATTCATAATTTGATGAAAAAGTAGTGTACAGTTTGTTTAACCTACCTCACATCATTTTGATTATCGAAAAATCAAAATTTAACTGTATTTCGTAAGATTTACAGAAACACTTCATTTTCTATGCATGTAATGCACAAGCATCTGAATATTATAACAGATTACAATGTTTTTATGGAAAAAACTTTTGTACAGAAAATTCAAAGTGTTCTATTTATATCATCAGGAAGTTGTGATGCATTAATTGAAATCTATATCACTAATTCGACTTAAAAAATATTTGTGAATTTCCAAATCTTCATTGAATAAAATTTAAAATAAATAGAAAAGTCTATTGCATATGTAAAAGTTGACGGTTGCTTATTTAACTTCATTAAAAGTTATCAAAGTCAACCAAGAACTGCTCAATATTCTGGCTTAATGGCTCATTTAGCAAGGAATGCTGATGGCGATTCTGGTGTACCAGTTATTCTACCATCTTCATTTACAGGAAGTCCTAGGAATCTTCAACAACTGTATCAAGATGCAATGGCAGTTTTCTGTAAATATGGAAAGCCAGACCTATTCCTTACATATACATGTAATCCAAGATGTCCTGAAATATTAAACAACTTGGGGTCATCAGAACTTTCACAAAATCGATGTCAACAATGTCACACAGTTTTTTTAAATTCACAGTCTGACTCCCCAGAACCTGCTGACTGACCACTATTCTCACTCCAAGCAGCTGATCAACGTCCCTGTCACCGCCTAAATCATCACCAGCACTTCCTGAGAATATCAACAGCATCAGTTACGATCGCATTGGCCATCAATAAAAGTTTTAACTACAGTTCTTTGTTTGTTCTACTTGCTTCCATACGTTCATTTTTGTAATATAACAATAAGGAATTTCTTATTGATGTGTTTTACAAGATTTTAACTACCGTGGAATTTCCACGGGTCCTGCTAGTTATTATTATTATTATTATTATTATTATTATTATTATTGGCTCACATGGAGCTTTCAGACAAGACAACAAACGATCTGATTGGAGACCTATGATGTTCTCTGGAAGCTGAGTGACAACAAGTCTCCCCAGACGTCCAACTCTCTCCTCCTCCTTCGATAGCATTTGCAAATAAATTTGCATCATCGCAATAGCCTCTTACCATTGATTTGGCAGTGGCCATTGGTTTAATACTGGAATTTGAGTGGCACTAAGCCTCCCCAAGATCCCAGTTCTCTTTGAACTTGTCCAGCAGAGGTCTGGCCAGTGCTACCTCCTCGGTCTTTCCATCCTCCTTGACCATTCAGGGCTCTTTGGTATCACTTTTTTATTTGGGGGAACGGTGGTGAAACAAAAGAGCGGATGCATGATGAGGGTGTAGAATTTGTAGATCTGCAGTTTCGGTGTTCTTCATTCCCTGTAATGCTTCTTCGTTATATTGTATTCTTGTATTATTCTCCGCATTCAAGGGATTTCCTTAATATTCCAGCCGTTTTCATTATGGTTAGTCGTTGTATTTTTGCAGCTATTCCTCTGATTTCAATTTCTGCCATTCTTTTTTCCAGGTTTTTCGGAATTGTTCCTAGTGCTTCTACTATTATCGGTACTATTTTGATTTTCTTCATCATCCAAATCCCTTTTAGCTCTCTGGCTAGTTCTGTGTATTTGCTTCGTTTCTCTTTTTCTTTCATACTCACCCTGTGGTCAGCTGGGACAGCAAAGTCTACGATTTGACAGGATTTCTCTTTCTTGTTAATTATTACGAAATCTGGTCTTCTTGCTTGGATGGATTTGTCCGTCTGTATTTCCATGTCCCATAGGATTTTGTGGTTCTCGTTTTCGAAAGCTGTTGCGGGTTTATGCTTGTACCATTTGTCTGTACGTTAAAAATGCAGTCGTTTGCACAATGTCCAGTGCACCGCCCTCCCCACTTGGTCATGCCTGTTTTTGTATTCCTTTTGGGCCAGTTTGCTGCATTCACTTACTATATGGTTTATCGTTTCCTCTCTTTGTCCAGAGAGTCTGCATTTGCTGTTTTCTTGTGTTTTATCGATCCTTGCTTTGATATGGTTGGTTCTTATCGAGTTATCTTGTGTTGCAGTTATTAGAGATTCAGTTTCTCGGTTTATATGTCCTTTTCGCATCCATGCCCAGGTGTTTTCGTTATTCTCATCTTTTGTCATTCTTATGAATCTTCCGTGGAGTTGTTTCTCTTCCGATTTCTCTTTTCTCGTTTTGTCATTTGTCTCTCTGTTTCCTGTTTTATTGGTTTTCTCCGTGTCTCTCGCTGCCATAATTATCCTTTCAGTGTTTTGCATTATGCATTTTTCTCGTTCTTTTTTGTGTCCTTCACACAGTCTTCCATACAGATCAGTCCTCTCCCGCCGTCTTTCCTTTTAACGTAGAGTCTGTTAATATCGTCCTTTGGGTGTAGTGTATTATGCATGGTCGTGAGTTTCCTGGTTTTCTGGTCGAGTTGTCTCAGTTCTTCTTTTGTCCATCCTATAAACGGTCCAGAGTATCTCACTAGTGACACTGCCCATGTATTTATACCTTTTATTAGGTTTCTACCATATAATTTAGTTTCCAGGAGTTTTCTTGTTCTCCTGAGGTATTACTTTCCAATTTTCTCGCTTATTGAGATTGTCGGACTGACTTTCTCATCTTAGTTGTTATAGTCACAACGTTTCGGCCGTTTTGCGCTCTGGCATTCATCAGGTGTTTTGTACCGAACTGGGGAAACGTTTATTAGTAGTCTCGAACCCAACCCATTATTATTATTATTACGGGGGTACCGTGTTCGGACTTCAGCTAGGCTCTGGGACATAGTTGCTGATTCTCTGTTTTGAATGTTACTTTTCACTGCCTTCGTTCAGGATTGAACTCAGCACCTTTGGGTAACTGTAAACTTTGATACAATGTCTAGGACCACTCGGCCATATGTCACTAGGACAGTTTCGATTAGTCTCAAATGTTCTGTTTTGTTAGCATTGTTCAGATTTATATCTATATCGTCTCAATCTCGTTTCTTTTGATTTTATTTTTTGGTCAAGTTCTTCATGTTTCTTGTTTAGCTTCTCCCTGCCAGTTACATTTCGAATATTCCGTTTTCGCCACATTGATTTCTTTCTGTTGACCATTTTGGTTTCTTTTTTATGCTTCTGTATTTGGAGTTCTAGTCTTATTTCCCATCCAGGTTTTGTCGGTCCGCTTGTCCCCGGTTGTTTTTCTGATTTGAGATTCATACTTACCATTTTGGCGCCTGCGTAAATGAGATTGTTTAAGTCTGTGGTTGTGTTTGTTGGGATGTGTGGGAGAAGCTTGTAAACCTTCTCTGTTTCTGTTTTTAATTTCTTCTGCTCTTGGTTCTTTAACGATGGGACTTTTGTTTTTTCCTCGTTCATGAACTATGTTAGTTTATGTATTGCATTTGCTCCATTCTCTGTTAGTTCTGTTTCATTGTTCTCGGTTTCTACGTTTGTAGTTTTTGGTCCTCGTAGGTCCTGGGCCTTTGGTGCTTTTACTTGTGAGGCTTCAACTTGTAGTGTTTTTCTACGGGCAGTTCCGTTGGGGGGTGTTTCTTGTACAGTTTAATTTATATTTCGCTGAATTTCTGCTATTTCTAGTTTAGAGAGCCAACCTTTCTTGAGTATCAGTCTTGCTTGGTCCGCAATTCTTTGTTCTGCCGCTTGTTGGTCACTGAAGAGGTCCCATAGTTCTTTCATTCGTTTCCTATAACCTCCATATCTATATTCAGGATGATTTCTATAATTGCATTTCATTACGAGTTCTCTTTTATTGTCTATTTCTTTCTTTGTTTATTTTTCCATTTTGATGATTATCACGACTGTGTTGTGTTTGTTCTGTATCATTTTGTTCCCTGAAATTAGAGGTTATGCTTACCTGTTCAGCGTCCATGTTATTTGAGTTTCTGAAATTAAGAAGTTGGCCAACATTCGCAGGATGACGACCGGGTCCCCCATGCTGGCTACCGAAGGAACACTTGCTGATCATGACACCCAGATCTTTCTTCTGGGTCTCATGGTTTGAATTATTTGTACTTGAAATTTTTCATATTTTGGTGTTTGTGGCAACACCGATCCCAGAATTGTTTAACCTGTGGTTCTGACGCAGGTATAGTGTTTGGCTCACATGTATGCAGGAGGTATCGTGCACTATCACACATACATACAAGGCATAAACAGAAGTTAAAAAGAAATAAAAACAAATCAAATAAATAAAAAATAAAATAAAGACATAAAAATAAAAAATAAAAGAATAAAAATTAAATTTGTTTTATTATTATTTTTAAAAAATTATATATAAATATATATATATATATATATATATATATATATATATATATAAGAAACTAAATAAAAATTCTAACTAAGTATTCTACTTAGTATTCTACTTAGTTAAAGTCGGTAGTAATGCTCTGAAAGAAGGCGTTTAAAGATAGGTCTACTTTACACCATACTGGTTAGCCGCTAAAAATGTTGGATGGGAAGAAGATGAGGAAGGCAATTTCCCCTGATGCTGTGGTAGTATTTAATTCCCTCGGTCTAAGTCGGGGCAATTTCCATTTTGATGTCGCAAAAAGGACTGCTTCCGATTACAAGTTCGGAGCAACATTCAGCTAAGTTATTCGTCAGTCGCCCGCCTGCCCACTTTTCGCATTCATGTTAGAGGATTTGCATCAGTGAAATGTAAATGGACAGACAGAATTATACATTTGTATCGAAATAGAGGCTGCTTCCTGAAATATATTCGAAGTAATAATTAACTTTTTCTTTTGTTTTTAAAACAGACAAACTCACATTTCGTTCCATTCTTTTAGAGAGTTTCGTTGCCTCACACGTGTTAAATCTTCTGTATTAGGACTCGTGTTAAAGTTAATGTCTAGCCATCGGTCAGTTAGAGTGTAATGATAGGAATGAAAGTCACAACCCTTTGCTAGTACAAACATACACGCATGTATACATATATATATATATACATATATATATATATATATATATATATATATATACGCAGCATTTCTGCACGTCTTTGCCAACAAGGAAACAAAAAAATGAGTTCCTCTTTTTTTTTTTTCCTAAAGCCAGTCGCCCTATCTGGACTTTTTTTGGCATTCATGATAGAGGATTTGCATTCGTGACATTTAAATGGGCAGACAGAATTATACGTGTATATCGCAATAGAGACTGCTTCCTTGAATATATTCTCAGTAATAATTAATTAATAATTATTATTATTATTATCATCATTATTATTATTACTATTATTATTATATTTCTTTTATGTCTCTAATTACATTTTCTGTATCTAGTTTCAATATTTATTCGACAATTTTCAACCATAGCACTTTATAATAAAGACAACCGAGAAATTCATATTTTAGGTTTTGCGAACATTTGCCTCCTGCTTCAGACATACGCAATTTTACATGAATTATTTTTATATCTTGAATAAAGCCCAGTTTTACAATAAATCGAATCGTGGTAATTCCTTGTCTTATCAAATGTGTTTAATAAGGAAATAATGAACGTATTTTTATAACGTCTAACCTACAAACATACTACTTTCCCGTTTTGAATCTTTTAGTATTAATCTTATATATTGAATTTGTTTGCAGAAATTCCCCACTGAACCAAAGTACACTAGGTTTATTCAAACAGATGCGACATACAAACGTTAACATACTTGTACTATTAGCCACTTTATTATGTAACTTCTGAATATCATCTTAAACACATTTGTTATTTTGAAATCCTAGATTACATCCTTGGGGCACCATCATCCCAGTCGCAAAGACCCACAGTGGAAGTAGTTATTTTTCGCTGTAAATAAAAAATACTCCTACCACTCCTATTCCACACCGGGATGTATTATGCAGTTGGGTCAGATATGGCGTTTCACTCTAATTTTCTTACTCATATACTTACATAATATTTCCTTTTCCCGGTTTCCTAAGTAATGATTTCCCCCTCATTCGATTCCACCCTTTCTCATTGGCTGAGAACTACCTATTCGCTTATTCAAGAATGTACATCCTCAACAAAAAAAGAAGAAAAACGCTTCAGAGATTAAACAACATGGCTTCCCCTTATACCACAGACAATGATTTTAAATAAAATACATCGATTCCACACATATGAACACATCGAGTTTTCATAAACATCGCTACACGCATATGGCTATTATTTCTTAATCCTTTTAGAAAAGCTAAATTAACATTCCGTTTTCTTGCATTACAATTTACTAACATTGTTCCTGTATACAGGGAGAAAATATTACAAACAACTGATTACGCGACTCGTCTTTCCTGTTATTTGGAAGCCTTTAAACTGTCCAAAACGTTTACTTTCTTTTCCCTTTTCAAACATTTACATAAACCCTACATTTTCTTCGATTGCTACGGGATTACTACAGTCAAACCCCGACAATTGTATCTCGTAATTAAGGATGCTGCATACTACGATATATATATTTTTTAAAAGGTGGTCACCACTTATCAAGGCCCGGAAGCCACTCAGCGATAAGGGTTATTGTAAGTACAGTACGTTAGTATGGAGATTTAATAAAATGTCTACTTAAGGGGGCGGTTCGTCAGGAAATTGTTTACGTTGGACTTGAAGACATCCAGGTTGTAGTCAGGTGGGAAGCAGGCAGACGGAACAGAATTCCACAGGCATGCAGTTCTAAGAAAGAAGCTTTGTTCATGGAATCTACGTTTTGATTTAGACATAGATACACCACGTATATATATATATATATATATATATATATATATATATATATATATATATATAAAGTAATGTGATTGATAATTTAAAATTTAAAAATCAAATTATAATTAAATTAAAAATCCGTTTCACTAGAAGGAACAACAACAAAATCAATTATCTGTACGATCGTTTCGGAAAACAATGCTTTTTATTGTTATTACTTAATATTGAATTAGCTCTAGGATATTTACCTATCGAGCTTATTATATATCTAAATTACAACGAGCACTTTCTCTTTCCTGTATTTTAATTAAACTAGTAATTTCACTATTACATTGAAATACACTCAGCTCTTTAGACTATTGTTCTAATCTCCTTTAAATTATATATATATATATATATATATATATATATATATATATATATATATATATATATATATATATACTGGCGCTCGCGCGCTCCACTATTTACATTTTTATAGGTGGGGGGATACTAAATTTTTAAAAACTTTTTTTCTTATGGCTCGCCCGGGTACTAACTATTAATATAGGTTTTGTTTATATTTGGGAACGCAAATAGGTCACTAGCAAAAATACATTGTTCTGTCCTAATTCACCGTACTTTTAAAAACTTTTGGGTATGTATTGTGGAAAATGTCATGAGTACTGAAAACACTTATCACTTATTATTTTTAATTACAGATCTTAACAATATACCTATCGGGCATTTGAAGGTGTATGTTGAGCAAAAAAAAAAAAAAGAAAAAGCGGTCAATTTTTTAAAAACTTTGACCCCTATTATGACCCTCAACATTTATTGTTTTGGGCTCAAATCGAGTTATTAAGTTAGATCCATGTCCGAGGAATCTATATATAAAATTTCAAGTGTGTAGACCAAAAATTGTCGAAGGAGTTTGGTAGAGTTCTCAAAGGTCAAATCGTTGAACTTTGATCCATTAATCGCCAAATTTCTGCCCGACAACCGATCACATCGATTTTACCAAATCTCAGTACCCTGTATATCAAATTTCGAGTCTTTAGACAAAAAATTGACGGAGTGTTTGCATAGGGAAACGTACACACGCATACACACTCATAGACACTTTCACTTTTATAGATATACTAGCATTTCAGCCCGGCGTTGCCCGGGTGTTTGGAGGTGTATGCTGAGCAAAAAAAAAAAGAGTAAATTTTTTTTTCATTTGACCCCTATTATGACCCCTTAAAATTTATAGTTTCGGGCTCAAATCACTTTATTAAGTTAGATCTAGGTTCAAGGAACCTATATCTAAAATTTCAAGTGTCTAGACCCAAAATTGTCGGAGGAGTTTGGTAGAGTTCTTAAAGATCAAATCGTTGAAATTTGACCCCTTAACAGCCAAATTTCTGGCTGACACCCGTCACATCGATTTTCCCAAATCTCAGTACCCGGTATTTCAAATTTCGAGTCTATAGACTAAAAATTGATAGAGTTATTGCGTAGGGAAATGTACACAGACAAACAGACACACAGACACACAGACAGACAGACACGTTCACTTTTATAGATATATAGATAGATATACTAGTATGGGTGCCCGACGTTCCCAGGGTATTTGGAGGTGTATGTTGAGCAAAAAAAAAAAAAAAAATTAACTTTGACCTTTACTATGACCCCGTAAACATTTATTGTTTTGGGCTCAAATAATTAAGTTAGATCTATCTCCAAGGAATCTGTATCTTACATTTCAAGTGTTTAGAACCAAAATTTGCGGAGGAGTTTGGTAGAGTTCTCAAAGGTCAAATCGTTGAACTTTGACCCCCTTAATCACCAAATTACTGGCCAAAAAACAATCACATCGATGTTACCAAATCTCAGTAACCAGTATATAAAATTTTGAGTCTGTAGACTCAAAATTGCCAGAGTTATTGCGTAGGGAAAGGTATACAGACACACACACACACACACACACACACACACAGGCAGACACTTTCACTTTTATATATATATATACTAGCATTTCAGCCCGGCGTTGCTCGGGGGTTTGGATGTGTATGTTGAGCAAAAGAAAAGTGGTAGTAGGAAGGCAGTCTCGAAACCGTACCGCAAAGGAGTAAAAGAACGAGGGAAAACCTTACGTTTATGCTGTTTCGACCACCACCAAACCGGAAGCGACATTTATTTAAAATTAAGGCTAGACAATCTAAAGGAGAAGATAACTTCCAAAAATATCGGCGAAAAAAGTGACCCCCCCTGTAGAAAAGTGCCTAGTTGAAGGGATAGGTATTAATGTTTTAGCCAATTTTTCGATATTTATCGTATAAAAGGTCGAACTTGTTAAAATCCGTTACCTATATTGAAAGTTTAAGGCAGACATGCAAACAGGCATACATAGATTTATATATTGGTAACTAAAAATTTTCGACCTAAACTGATAAAAAAGCTTGCCCTATCTCTGAATACCTTTTATGTAAAATTTCAAATATTTAGACCAGAAATTGTCTGAGAAATTTGGAAGAGACCGAAGAGGTCAATTTTTTTAAATTTTGACCCCTATTATGACACCTTAACATTTATTGTTTTGGGCTTAAATCAAGTTATTAAGTTAGATGCATGTCCAAGGAACCTATATATAAAATTTCAAGTGCGTAGACCCAAAATTGTCGGAGGAGTTTGATAGAGTTCTCAAAGGTCAAATCGTTGAACTTTGACCCCTTAATCGCAAAATTTCTGGCGCAAAACCGATCACATCGATTTTCCTAAATCTCAGTACCATGTATATCAAATTTCGAGTCTGTAGACTAAAAATTGATAGAGTTATTTCGTAGAGAAATGTACACAGGCACACACAGAGACACACACACACACACACACACAGACACGTTCACTTTTCTATATATATAGATATATATACATATATATGTATAGAGAGAAAGAGAGAGAGAAAGAAAGAGAGAGAGAGAGAGGGAGGGAAATAAATGTCATAGTTTTTGTTTCTCCTATACGTTTAGAATGAATTCAATTATTTATGAAAATGCATTTGTATCTTAATGCGAGTTGGGAATAATTTTCCCTTTAACCAATTTGGTACCCTCACATGGAGAGCGGTATATATATTGTTTTCCATCTAAATGAGTCGTAGCCGACGAAACACGTGTCAGTGGATAAGTATATATATATATATATATATATATATATATATATATATATATATATATATATATATATAAATTCGTATTCCTGTCTTTTTGTTTGTTCACAATTTGATTAATATACACAAAAGGTCGATTACTTCATTCATTCCTATATATAGTATGATTCTTTCCAAACAGAGGATTAGGAGATTACCTCATTTGCAAATTACATTAAGAGAAATCGATTTATTAAATAGCGGTGTGTTAGTTATTGTTTAGAGTGAGAGGATTGTTTTAAGTGTTCTATTTAAGTTTATTATTTAAATTTGATTTGTATTGAGAACATATTTAATTTAATTTATTTTACCAACTTTTTGAAGAAAGAGATGATTTCACGTTAATGGATATCTTATTTTTCTTTTATTAGTATCATTGGAATTTTTTCCCCTTTTCCTTGTACATATTTGTGAATTATTCCACGGATTTCGGCATTTTGGATTATTTTGGACGATTTTCCAATTACGCGATTTTCTTGGATTTTACTTGTGCAAATGGAAATTTCATTAACTTTCTTGGATTTACTTTTTCGGATTTTACCGTCATTGGATACTTTACCTTTCACTAGACTATCCATTTACGTGAAATCACCTTTTTCCTCACCATATTCCCTCTGCTTCACTTTTTGTTATCATGTAAGATCTTTGACTTACTTGCAGTTTCATCAAATACTTTTGTATGAAAAATCCGATCCCGCATTTTACTAATTCCTACCCTCTGATAAGAAGGAAAGTATTTCTTCGAAACTCAGCGGATTAAGGACTATCCACTTATTAAGTGTTTCCTTTTCAGATTAAATATGTTTTAACTATTTTTCAAAGTGTTTTTTAACATGTTTTATTAACTATTTGCTCTTATTATAAACTTTATCTCTTATTTGGTGTTGTGGAGCATTTACATCTGGTTGAGATTACTTTATAGGTGTAAATTCTTTAATGTTTATAATATACTTTAGTTTTACCATCTTGGATCATGTTGGTAAATTTAATATTATATATATATATATATATATATATATATATATATATATATACAAACCACTTCATTTCATTTCAATGAGAGTTTTTTGAAATTCATTGAATTACAATTTAATATATATATATATATATATATATATACATATATATATATATATATATATAGATATATATATATATATATACTCCCTGTATATATATATATGCCTTGACAGAGTACAATATAGACTTCGTGGCATAGTGAGGGATGCCCTTTTCTCTACCCTGCAACCTCTCTCCCACAGAAGAGACGTTGCGAGCCTATCCTTATTTTATCGTTATTTCCATGGCAGGTGCTCGTCTGAACTTCAATCTCTGGCCCCCATTCGCCAATCTTTCACGAAAAACATCCGTCTAGCTGAATCCACTGTGAAACATTTCCCCCACTCTATATCTGTGCCTAAATCAAAACGCGGATTCCATGAAAAAAGCTTCTTTCTTAGAACTGCACGCCTGTGGAACTCTGTTCCGTCTGCCTGCTTCCCTCCAGACTACAACTTGTATGTCTTCAAGTCCAATGTTTACAAATTCCTAATGAACCACCCCCTTAAGTAAACACTTCATCAAATCTCCACATTAACGTAATGTACTTGCAATAACCCTTATCTCTGAGTGGATTCCGGGCCTTGATATGTGGTGATCACTGTGTAATATATATATATATATATATATATATATATATATATATATATATATATATATATACACTCCATATATATATACTCCATATATATATACTACATCCTTGGACATAGCTATATATATATATATATATATATATATATATAGTTATGTTATATATATATATATATATATATATATAGTTATGGTATATATATATATATATAGTTATGTATATAAATATATATATATATACATGTATATATGACGCTTAATCAGCCGTCTTTCAGTATCAAGAGAAATAAGTGGCGCAAACCAAAGATGGCGTAATACTAAAAAACCCATCACTTGAACCCTGATACCTTAAGACCCATTGTAAGAAATCTGAAAGATATTGTATTGACCATGTTTCTAAATGTTTCCATTTGTTCTCTTCTTTGTGTTACTGTATTGATTGAATGAATTATGTTTTGTTTTGGAATTTTTAGTTTCATTTTCGATTTCGATACAGCCAATACTTTTTTTTATTCAATGACGATTTGTCTGATATAATATTTGAATCCTTCCTCTTCTTTAGCGTTTAATGTATTGGTATCAATTCTTTTTCATCGTTTTTTTTTTGTGTTCTTATTTTTTCTCATCATCACGTCAACTTTTGTCGGTCATGACATTCGATTTTGGCACGGAGCCAATTTTGCTCTGTTTGCTAAATCTCTTCCTCGGGGACAGAGAAATTGGCACGGGAATGAAGGGAATGGTTCTCTCTTGGGGAGGTCCCATGTTTTGAAAACTTCTGAGATTGACTTTTACTCCTGATCTGAAATGGAACACGTACATCAAATCCGTTGCCGAGCTTGCTGAAAAAATAGTGGGATCCTTCTATCGATCCAGTAGATATCTGCCTGCTGATGCAGTTCTCTACCTATATGAGATCCAACTATGTCCAAGGATGGAGTATTGTTGACACATCTGGGCAGGAGCTGCTAGAAAAATCTTAATCTGACTTGACAGAGTTCAAAATAGATTCGCAACCTTTTTCTTTTCCATGCAACCTATTTCTCACCGAGGGGACGTTACGAGCCTGTCTCTGTTTTATCGTTATTTTTATGGCAAGTGCTCGACTAAGTTCCGATCTATGGCCCCCCCCCCCTTGCCACACCATCACGAGAAACACTCATCTAGCTGAAAACACTATCAATAATTTCTTCCACTCTTTACCTGTGCCTAAACCTAAACCTGAATTCCATGAACAAAGCTTCTTTCCTAGAACTGCGCGCATGTGTAACTGTCTTCCGTTTTCCTGCTTTCCAGCTGACTACAATATGTTTGCATTCAAGTCCAATGTAAACAACTTCTTGATGAGCACCGCGTAAGCAATCCAATTTACCAAATTTACACTTCTAACGATTAGTATGCTATTGTCTCTTTGATTACTGTACACTCATTAATCCTCATCCTCAAATGGCCTCTGGGCCTTAATAATTAGCAATTCCTTTGTTAATAAAACAAAAACAAAAAACAACAACAACTATTAAACGCGGAATTCGGGTCAATACATGATGACAATCCAGAGTCTTCGCAAGAGCGGAAGTCGTAAACATTGCATATACGATAGTTTATTGTCTTAGTTATAATTTCGCAGACAGGCCCCATCTTTAAGTATTCTTAAATGGGTTTGATAATCATAATTGAATGGCAAAGAGAGAGCTAGAGAGAGAAAACGAGTGATAGAGAGAGAGAGATAGAGAGAGAGAGAGAGAGAGAGAGAGAGAGAGAGAGAGAGAGATTCAGAATTGAGAAATAAATGATTTTTTTTTTCATAATATATAATTTAAATCTTGAACTTTTAACGGAGTAAATGTAAAATTTTCCTGTTGGTGGGAACTGTACTAAGTTTAGCAAATGAAAAAAAAAATTGAACGACAACGTTGCTTTTGCCACTACTTGAAGTAGACAGCCATTTTTTTTCTTTTCACTCTAAGTAGAAATAATTTATGCCATGTTGCCTTTATTTTTGAAATAAATGCATCAATTCAGTAATTATGACAATGCAATTTTCCATTACCCCGTATCCATTTGGGAAGAAAAAAAAATTAGAATAGAATTCATTATTTTGCATTTCATAATTTCTGCATTCATATACCCGTGAAAGCAATAACGATAAAGGATACGCTCTTTTATACAATCACATATCTTTAATATTTTTCGGATTCTTTTCCTACCATGAAAAAAATCATGTACAATAAAGTTTGACGTGTTCTTTGGATTTACGAAATCTCCTCCCTGCTTCCCTTGTTTCAGCTCCTTTGACTTTTTGGCCTATTTGTCTTCACTAACTTGCTGTTTTGACAGATTGTTATAATATAGCTTCCTATTCCAGTACCTTCGGTTCCAAGAGCTCCGAGTTTTCCGGACGCTAAACAAGAAACATGAATATTATTTATATTAACAGCTTATAGTTATGGTTATAGTGATAATAATAACAAGAATATTAATATTAATTTCATGAAAGGAAATAATAAATGAAACTCCATCATCACCAGTATAATCTTACAGTTATTAATACGGTTTCATTTATTACAGTGTAGAACGATAAAATGATGGCCCTAGAAAAGACGACATGATTCCATTTCCATTTGATGCAAACCGTTTTTTTGTGTGTGTGTTGCAGACCATCTACTAGTTGACCAGACTTGATATGAGTCTATTATAATGTCTGAAAGTGATCCAATTTTCAACGAGCGAGATCGGATATGCGCCGCTATACAACGCATGCTCTCTACTGATCATTGCCGGCACCCTCAAAATGCAGATCAGGACTATTCAACGATTGAGGGAAACGCATCGGACGACCCACGTTTATAGTATTTGGTGTGGTTTTTAGTAAGGGTCACATCAGTCTACGTCACATCTTCAAAGTCTTGCTTGAAACCCACACCAAAGTGTACCTGGGTGTGCTGAACAGTATGGTGAGCCTATTGTGCAATCAGGTGGCCGCTGGCAAACCCTGGATGTGGCAGCAAGACTCCTCGCTGACCCACAAGTCCAAAGAGAGTCAAGCTTAGCTTCAGTAGAAGTGCTACGACTTTGTTCCCTTCTCTCACTGGCCCCCGTCTTCGAAGACCTGAACCTGCTGGATTAGTTCGTTTTGTCATACGTCAAGAAGATCACCAACATAACCTCCACCAAAACCAAAGCAAGCCTAATCGCCGCCATACGCCGAATATTTACCGAGTTCTCAACGGCGCTTGTGGAAAAAGCTCCGTAGCCGTATCGAGGCGGTGATTTAGGCTAAATACGACTACATTGAATAGAAGTCAATTATACTACATAATCAAGTTACCTGAATTAATTTTTTGAATACAAGTTTTAAAATAAAGCTGAAGTGTTATTTTCTTTAGGACGACCAATGTATCGTGCTATTTTGTATTTACTGGCATTATGTTATAATTATCTTTATTGTTATTATTAGAGTTATTTCCAGTGGCAATTGAGACTGTTCCTAGTTCTCCTGAAATTATTGGTATTATATTGATATTTTTAGCGTTATTAATACCTCAGTTCGCGGGTAATCACATCGTATTATTATTATTATCATTATTATTATTATTATTATTATTATTATTATTATTATTATTATTATTAGTAGTAGTAGTAGTAGTAGTAGTATTAGTAGTAGTAGAAGAAGTTATAGCACTTATCCTTTTTCGCGCACCTTGTTATTGCTATTTCTTTTGCCGTTTAACGTGTGGCCTTTTTCTCTTTTCACTTTTCGGATCTCATTTCCTCCATCATTCCCTTCTTTTGTTCTGCCTATCCTTGAATTAATAATGACCAGAAATCTCATCAATAAAGCTTCTCCCGGCCACGCTGATAAGGAGACCCCCCTCCGCTACTACCACTGGCTCTTATCACCAACACCGCGTCCGTCCTCAGAAGCTTGACGATTATGGCCAGGATTCTTTAGACAGTGGACAACAGAATGTCAACAACATTTTGACGAATGGTTCAGACCAAATTTAAGAATGATGACCTTAAGATGACAGCAATCGTCAACAAATCTGCAAAATTCTATTTAGAAGGAAAAGCAATATTTCCTTGGATTCGAAACCATACTATCTATTAGCACTGTTTTTTAAATAAATACTTTACCTATTATATTAACAGATTATCACATGGTTATAGTGATAATAATAACAAGAATATTAATATTAATTTGATGAAAGGAAATAATAAATGAAACTCCATCATCATCATTATAATCTTTGTAACCCCACCTGTGAGAAAGTGGTTAGGACCTCTGTTTATCTGGAATTCTCGGCTCGTGTCGTCTAGTCTTCTATGAGGTTGTTACATGAAATCTGGTATGCTGAAAACGAATAACAAACTCACGCAGACAGAAAGACAACAAACAGTTGTATCTAGTCTACTGAAGCTTAATTTCGCAAAGTTATGTACAAATGTTTATAAAAAATATGATTCATTTCTCAGTAAGCACTTTCAGAGTTTCAAATCTCTTCAAAGACAGCAGTAGACAGTTGAATGAGAATGGTGGAGGGGCACGTCTCTTCGGGAGCTCTCACACACTTCGAAACTTCTTCGGGAACTCAACAAGCAATCTCATTTATCTGATCTGATCTCATCTTCGCACGACAGTCGTATATATAGTGAGGTATGTGGATGGGGTGGAAATTTCTCCAACCAATAAGATTTCGCCACGACATCAAAAATCCCCAGGTTTTACGAGGATAAAATTCCCAAACCTGGTATTTGAATTCTGATTCTCACGATCGCCAAGGTCAGATGTCAGTTCTGACTACCGACTTTGATTTCACCAATGCCATACAATGTTATTTTTCAAGTTCCTGTCATCAACTTTTAGCTGCAAAAATATATTTCTCTGATTTCAAACAATATCTATTTTGACATGAAATAAAATATATATATTTATCTTTTCTATCTTAAATCATCAGATTATCTGGCGTCATCCAGGAATGATTAGCTACCTCAGCGTAGTTATAAAGCTCCCCAATGGGAATTCGTCACATCTTACAGTTATTAATACGGTTTAATTTATTACAGTGTGGAACGATAAAATGGTGGACCTAGAAAAGACGACATGATTCCGTTTCCATTTAATGAAAACCGTTTTTTTTTGTTTTGCAGACCATCTACTAGTTGACCAGTCGTGTAAAAATATCAAGACCGATAGGAGCCTTCTATAATGTCTTGAAGGGACACAATGGTCAACGAGAAAGATGCGCCGCTGTACAACGCATGATATTTCTTTAACGTGTGGCCTTTTACTCTTTTCGGATCTTATTTTTTCTATTATCCCCTTCTTTTTTCTGCCTATCCTTGAATTAATAATGATCAGAAATCTCATGAACAAAGATTCGCCCGGCCACGCTGATAAGGACGCCTCCGCTACTACCACTCGCTCTTATCACCAGCACCAAATCCGTTCTTAGTGCATATGTTATGGTTATTTATTTTATTATTTAATCAATAATATCATGCCAACTTTTTACCAAGGAAATTATTCAAAATGCTCTACACAATAATAAAGTCCAATCTTTAACTTTTGTCCATCCTGGATTTTTTATAGAGTTATTTATTTTAATAACTTTGCAAACATTTCAGGATGTTATTAATTTCAACGTATGGAGAAAAAAGGTGAATAAAATAATTAACAAATGAACTTTATAAATTGTTCAAAACCAGTTAGATGAATTTATTCCTGACGATGAAGCCTGAATGCTTGGAAAGTACGCGGACGTAGGATACATATGATAACATCAGCCAATTCTCGCCAGAATTGAAGAATGTTATTCAGAAGTTGGAAACGATTGAAAATAGAATTAATAGACACAAATGTCTATATATATATATATATATATATATATACATATATATATACACACACATATATATATATATACTGGCTGCAAAGAGAGAGTCCGATCTTGTAATTTTTTCAAAAACTACACATTAAAGCTAAATTTAATGTAACTGTTTAAACAAACTATACGTAATTTGATTTGCCTTTAATTCTCCTATCATTTTATCTGTTCATATTTGGCTTTTGAAATATTCTAGTGTTCAGGTCAATAAAAAAAAACTTCAAATTGTTGATGAAAAAACAAAGACGAACAATGGAAAATTGTTATTTAAATGTAATTTACGACATTAATGCAACACAAATACAATAGGAACACTATGAACTAGTTCATATTTAGTGTTACGTGATCGACATGAGGGAGCGATATGCTCCCCATTGGGGAGATTGAGACCCCCCGGAGACCTGCGAAAACCGGGTTAATATGCTAATTATATCCCGGACAACAGCGGATATCGATAATACTTGAATTGGAATATATAGATATATTTTGTTTCATGGTTTAATATCAGATATATATTTTGTTTTATTATTTGAAAATCAAATATATATTTTATTTTATTGTTTGAAAATCAGATAAATATTTTGTTTTATTGTTTGAAAATCAGCTATATATTTTGTTTTATTGTTTGAAAATCAGATATATATTTTGTTTTATTGTTTGAAAATCAGATATATATTTTGTTTTATTGTTTGAAAATCACATATATATTTTGTTTTATTGTTTGAAAATCAGATATATATTTTGTTTTATTGTTTGAAAATCAGCTATATATTTTGTTTTATTGTTTGAAAATCACATATATATTTTGTTTTATTGTTTGAAAATCAGATATATATTTTGTTTTATTGTTTGAAAATAAGATATATATTTTGTTTTATTGTTTGAAAATCAGATATATATTTTGTTTTATTGCTTGAAAATCAGATATATATTTTGTTTTATTGTTTGAAAATAAGATATACATTTTGTTTTATTGTTTGAAAATCAGATATACATTTTGTTTTATTGTTTGAAAATCAGATATATATTTTGTTTTATTGTTTGAAAATCAGATATATATTTTTTTATTGTTTGAAAATCAGCTATATATTTTGTTTTATTGTTTGAAAATCAGATATATATTTTGTTTTATTGTTTGAAACTCAGATATATATTTTGTTTTATTACTTGAAAATCAGATATATATTTTGTTTTATTGTTTGAAAATCAGATATATATTTTGTTTTATTGTTTGAAAATCAGATATATATTTTGTTTTATTGTTTGAAAATCAGATATATATTTTGTTTTATTGTTTGAAAATCAGATATATATTTTGTTTTATTGTTTGAAAATCAGATATATATTTTTTTTATTGTTTGAAAATCACATATATATTTTGTTTTATTGTTTGAAAATCAGATATTTATTTTGTTTTATTGTTTGAAAATCAGATATATATTTTGTTTTATTGTTTGAAAATCAGATATATATTTTGTTGTATTGTTTGAAAATCAGATATATATTTCGTTTTATTGTTTGAAAATCAGATATATATTTTGTTTTATTGTTTGAAAATCAGATATATATTTTGTTTTATTGTTTGAAAATCAGATATATATTTTTTTTATTGTTTGAAAATCAGATATATATATTTTTTTATTGTTTGAAAATCAGATATATATTTTGTTTTATTGTTTGAAAATCACATATATATTTTGTTTTATTGCTTGAAAATCACATATATATTTTGTTTTATTGTTTGAAAATCAGATATATATTTTGTTTTATTGTTTGAAAATCAGATATATATTTTGTTGTATTGTTTGAAAATCATATATATATTTTGTTTTATTGTTTGAAAACCAGATATATATTTTGTTTTATTGTTTGAAAATTACATATATATTTTGTTTTATTGCTTGAAAATCACATATATATTTTGTTTTATTGTTTGAAACATCAGATATATATTTTGTTTTATTGTTTGAAAATAAGATATACATTTTGTTTTATTGTTTGAAACTCAGATATATATTTTGTTTTATTGTTTGAAAATCAGATAAATATTTTGTTTTATTGTTTGAAAATCAGATATATATTTTGTTGTATTGTTTTAAAATCAGATATATATATAGTTATTTGTTGTTTGAAAATTGGATATATATTTTGTTTTATTGTTTTAAAATCAGATATATAGTTTGTTGTATTGTTTGAAAATCAGATATATATTTTGTTTTATTGTTTTAAAATCACGTATATATTTTGTTTTATTGTTTGAAAATCAGATATATATTTTGTTTTATTGTTGGAAAATCAGATATATATATTTTGTTTTATTGTTTGAAAATCAGATATATATATTGTTTTATTGTTTGAAAATCACGTATATATTTGGTTTTATTTTTTGAAAATCAGATATATATTTTGGTTTATTGTTTGAAAATCAGATAAATGTTTTGTTTCATTGCTTGAAAATCACATATATATTTTGTTTTATTGTTGTAAAATCAGATATATATTTTGTTTTATTGTTTGAAAATCACATATATATTTTGTTTTATTGTTTGAAAATCACATATATATTTTGTTTTATTGTTTGAAAATCACATATATATTTTGTTTTATTGTTTGAAAATCAGATATATATTTTGTTGTATTGTTTGAAAATCAGATATATATTTTTTATTGTTTGAAAATCAGCTATATATTTTGTTTTATTGTTTGAAAATCAGATATATATTTTGTTTTATTGTTTGAAAATCGGATATATATTTTGTTTTATTGTTTGAAAATCAGATATATATTTTGTTTTATTGTTTGAAAATGAGATATATATTTTGTATTATTGTTTGAACATCACATATATATTTTGTTTTATTGCTTGAGAAACGGATATATATTTTGTTTTATTGTTTGAAAATCAGATATATATTTTTTTTATTGTTTGAAAATCACATATATATTTTCGTTTATTGTTTGAAAATCAGATATATATTTTCTTTTATTGTTTGAAAATCGGATATATATTTTGTTTTATTGCTTGAAAATAACATATATATTTGTTTCATTGTTTGAAAATCAGATATATATTTTGTTTTATTATTTTAACATCACATATATATTTTGTTTTATTGTTTGAAAATCAGATATATATTTTGTTGTATTGTTTGAAAATCACATATACATTTTGTTTTATTGCTTGAAAATCACATATATATTTTGTTTTATTGTTTGAAAATCAGATATATATTTTGTTTTATTGTTTGAAAATCAGATATATATTTTGTTTTATTGTTTTAAAATCAGATATATATTTTGTTTTATTGCTTGAAAATCAGATATATATTTTGTGTTATTGTTTGAAAATCAGATATATATTTTGTTTTATTGTTTGAACATCAGATATATATTTTGTTTTATTGTTTGAAAATCAGATATATATTTTGTTTTATTGTTTGAAACTCAGATATATATTTTGTTTTATTGTTTGAAAATATCATATATATTTTGTTTTATTGTTTGAAAATCAGATATATATTTTGTGTTATAGTTTAAAATCAGATATATATTTTGTTTTATTGTTTAAAAATCAGATATATATTTTGTTTTATTGTTTGAAAATCACATATATATTTTGTTTTATTGTTTGAAAATCAGATATATATTTTGTTTTATTGTTTGAAAATCAGATATATATTTTGTTTATTGTTTGAAAATCAGATATATATTTTGTTTTATTGTTTTAAAATCAGATATATATTTTGTATTATTGTTTGAACATCACATATATATTTTGTTTTATTGCTTGAGAAACGGATATATATTTTGTTTTATTGTTTGAAAATCAGATATATATTTTGTTTCGTTGTTTGAAAATGACATATATATTTTGTTTTATTGTTTGAAAATCACATATATATTTTGTTTTATTGTTTGAAAATCGGATATATATTTTGTTTTATTGTTTGACAATCACATATATATTTTGTTTTATTGTTTGAAACTTACATATATATTTTGTTTTATTGTTTGGAAATCAGATATATATTTGGGTTTATTGTTTGAAAATCAGATATATATTTTGTTTTATTGTTTGAAAATCAGATATATATTTTGTTGTATTGTTTGAAAATCCCATATATCTTTTGTTTTATTGCTTGAAAATCACATATATTTTGTTTTATTGGTTGAAAATCAGATATATATTTTGTTTTATTGTTGTAAAATCAGATATATATTTTGTTTTATTGTTTGAAAATCAGATATATATATTATGTTTTATTGTTTGAAAATCAGATATATATTTTGTTTTATTGTTTGAAAATCACATATATATTTTGTTTTATTGTTTGAAAATCAGATATATATTTTGTTTTATTGTTTGAAAATCAGATATATATTTTGTTTATTGTTTGAAAATCAGATATATATTTTTTTTATTGTTTGAAAATCAGATATATATTTTTTTTATTGTTTGAAAATCACATATATATTTTGTTTTATTGTTTGAACATCAGATATATATTTTGTTGTATTGTTTGAAAATCAGATATATATTTTTTTTATTGTTTGAAAATCAGATATATATTTTGTTTTATTGT
The DNA here is from genome assembly GCF_053919585.1 of Euprymna scolopes. Lineage (NCBI taxonomy): Eukaryota > Metazoa > Mollusca > Cephalopoda > Sepiida > Sepiolidae > Euprymna > Euprymna scolopes. The sequence continues at coordinate 108,719,607 of NC_136504.1, forward strand.
TTGAAAATCAGATATATATATATTTTTATTGTTTGAAAATCAGATATATATTTTGTTTTATTGTTTGAAAATCAGATATATATTTTGTTTTATTGTTTGAAAATCAGATATATATTTTGTTTTATTGTTTGAAAATCAGATATATATTTTGTTTTATTGTTTGAAAATCAGATATATATTTTGTTTTATTGTTTGAAAATCAGATATATATTTTGTTTTATTGTTTGAAAATCACAAATATATTTGGTTTTATTGTTTGAAAATCAGATATATATTTTTTTATTGTTTGAAAATCAGATATATATTTTGTTTTATTGTTTGAAAATCAGATATATATTGTGTTTTATTATTTGAAAATCAGATATATATTTTGTTTTATTGTTTGAAAATCAGATATATATTTTGTTTTATTGTTTGAAAATCACATAAATATTTTGTTTTATTGTTTGAAAATCAGATATATATTTTTGTTATTGTTTGAAAATCAGATATATATTTTGTTTTATTGTTTGAAAATCAGATATATATTTTGTTTTATTGTTTGAAAATCAGATATATATTTTGTTGTATTGTTTGAAAATCAGATATATATTTTTTTATTGTTTGAAAATCACATATATATTTTGTTTTATTGTTTGAAAATCAGATATATATTTTGTTTTATTGTTTTTATTCAGATATATATTTTGTTTTATTGTTTGAAAATCACATATATATATTTTGTTTTATTGTTTGAAAATCAGATATATATTTTGTTTTATTGTTTGAAAATCAGATATATATTTTGTTTTATTGTTTGAAAATCAGCTATATATTTTGTTTTATTGTTTTAAAATCAGATATATATTTTGTTTTATTGTTTGAAAATTGGATATACATTTTGTTTTATTGTTTGAAACTCAGATGTATATTTTGTTTTATTGTTTGAAACTCAGATATATATTTTGTTTTATTGTTTGAAAATCAGATATATATTTTGTTGTATTGCTTGAAAATCAGATATATATATTTTGTTTTGTTGTTTGAAAATTTGATATATATTTTGTTTTATTGTTTTAAAATCAGATATATATTTTGTTGTATTGCTTGAAAATCAGATATATATTTTGTTTTATTGTTTTAAAATCACGTATATATTTTGTTTTATTTTTTGAAAATCAGATATATATTTTGTTTTATTGTTTGAAAATCAGATATATATTTTGTTGTATTGCTTGAAAATCACATATATATTTTGTTTTATTGTTTGAAAATAAGATATATATTTTGTTTTATTGTTGTTTTTTCAGATATAGATTTTGTTTTATTGTTTGAAAATCAGATATATATTTTGTTTTATTGTTTGAAAATCAGATATATATTTTGTTTTATTGTTTGAAAATCACATATATATTTTGTTTTATTGTTTGAAAATCAGATATATATTTTGTTTTATTGTTTGAAAATAAGATATACATTTTGTTTTATTGTTTGAAACTCAGATATATATTTTGTTTTATTGTTTGAAAATCAGATAAATATGTTGTTTTATTGTTTGAAAATCAGATATATATTTTGTTGTATTGTTTTAAAATCAGATATATATATATTTATTTGTTGTTTGAAAATTGGATATATATTTTGTTTTATTGTTTTAAAATCAGATATATAGTTTGTTGTATTGTTTGAAAATCAGATATATATTTTGTTTTATTGTTTGAAAATCAGATATATATTTTGTTTTATTGTTTGAATATCAGATATATATTTTGTTATATTGTTTGAAAATCAAATATATATTTTGTTTTATTATTTGAAAATCAGATAAATATTTTGTTTTATTGTTTGAAAATCAGCTATATATTTTTTTTATTGTTTGAAAATCAGATATATATTTTGTTTTATTGTTTGAAAATCAGATATATATTTTGTTTTATTGTTTGAAAATCAGATATATATTTTGTTTTATTGTTTGAAAATCAGATATATATTTTGTTTTATTGTTTGAAAATCACATATATATTTTGTTTTATTGTTTGAAAATCGGATATATATTTTTTTTATTGTTTGAAAATCAGATATATATTTTGTTTTATTGTTTGAAAATCATATATATAATTTGTTACTTGAAAAACAAATGACAGGAAATGTTAGAATAATGACGCTGTCATTCGTATGGTATGAGAGACATGGCCAAGTGTTGTGAGTTCTCGGAAAGGGCAATTGACAAGCGCTGACCCTCTGAAGTCATGTGAGCGGATGTCATTGTTGGACCCAGATTACAAAACTGGTAATATAGGCGAAGTGCACACACGCAAATGTATCTGGGGTTTACCTTAATAGGTAGCTTAATTTTATTGGCTGGGTGGATTATCCATCCCGACCCGCGACCACTCTACAAAAAGCCAATGCGCTCAAAAATATACAGATTGGAGATTAGAGAGAGATTTCTGCCAACCTCGAGAGGAACCAGCTCCCAAGCGCCTGACCCCCCTCTCCATTCCCCCTGAGTACCATCTACGAAGAAGAGAGATTATGAATTTAAAAACGTGCTAAGAACTGAATTTAAAAATGTTCTAAGAACTGAAGTAATATATTTTAAAAAAAAAAACTGTAAATTTTGTGAAATTAATTTCAGTAGAATAGAATTTTTATTTGTTTGTCTTTCTAGTTTCTGGCATATGCGAGCTTTCACTTTTCGCGTCCAGAATTCTACACAGGAGCGTTTAGATTTCATGTGGCGAGCACCCGGCCGACTCGACATAACGAGCCACAGTTTCGAAGAAGACCGGAGGTCAGTAACTTGACCTCACCACGGGAGTTCGGCTACATTAATAGTTCTTCCAATTTTGAACTTCTATCATTGCGTAGCTGTTGCTTTATGTAATACCATACGTTTTCGATTGGATTGAGGTCTGGAGATTATGCAGGCCAATCCAAACACGGAATACCATGCTTTTCCATGAACCTCGTGACATGGCCAGCTGTGTGAATGGGAGCATTATCCTGCATGCAGATGGCATTTCCTCAAAATTCCGACCAAAGTAGGGTAGAAAATGCTCAGTAAACATAGTAATGTACTTGGTCGAATTTATTCGACCTTGCAAGAGAAGTATAGGCTCTGAACCATTGGTACTAATATAGTCCCACACCAAAACACTACCTCCACCACCTTGCAGCGTTGAAACTGAGCACCTAGGATTAAATTATTCGTCTTTCCTCCGACGGACGTGCTGCCTACCATCACTGTCTAACCTTGCTTTCGTCGCTAAAAAGCACTCTTGAGTCATGATCTTCATTGCATTTGACCAACTCCAGACGGCGCTTTCTGTTCTTTACAAAAATCATTTCTCTTCTTTACAAAAATTGCGTCTTGTAACATATCCTCGCAAATTAAATTCCTTTAATTTGTTCTTGTCAATAGAAGGAGAGCACTTTTAACAAGATTGCAGTGTTGTTGGATTTGGAGTGCCGTTTCAAATCTGCGGATATTGAGAGCATTGCCTTCCCTGTAAGAAGTAACTCTAGTCCGACCAGATTTAGGGGCATCATGAACACTGCCGGTGTTTTAGTACTTTTGCACAGTCATTCGTACCGTTTTCTCATCACATTTCAACCTGCGGACGATTTCTCGATTGGATAAACCAAAACGTGGAGATTAATAAGCTCCTGAGTAAGTCGTGGCATATGGACGAAATGTTACGTTGTATTACCTGGAACAACAACAATTACGATTAGAGAAGCTGTGTTGCCTGTTAGTGGATATTTTGAACTTATCATGGGGCGATAATTTAAGCTGGTTTTAAGCGAATTTGTTGCTGCGGATTTTCTTTTTGCCTCCTCAATTTGAAGTTATTTATTTAAATTGACGTGAACTCTAGAATATTTGAATTAAAAGTCAAATATGAACAGGCAAAATTATAGAGGAGTAATAGGCGAATCAGATGAGGTATAGGTTGTTTAAACAGTTACATTAATTTTGCTTACATTTTCAGTTTTTGAAAAAATTACAAGTGCGGACTTTCTTTTTACCGGCACTATATATATATATATATATATATATATATATATATATATATATATATATACACACACACACACACATACATATATATATATATAATTTAAAGGAGATTAGAATAATAGTCTAAAGAGCTAAGTGTATTTTAATGTAATAGTGAAATTACTAGTTTAATTAAAATACAGGAAATGCTCGTTGTAATTTAGATATATAATAAGCTCGATAGTTAAATGTCCTAGAGCTAATTCAATATTAAGTAATGTGATTTATAATTTAAAAATAAAAAAAAAAAATTTTTTAATTTAAAAATCAAATTTTAATTAAATTAAAAATCAGTTTCATAAGAAGGAAAACAACAAAGTCAATTTGACTTTGTTGTTTTCCTTCTTATGAAACTGATCTTTAATTTAATTAAAATGTTATTTTTAAATTAAAAAAAAATTTTTTTTAATTTTTAAATTATAAATCACATTACTTAATATATATATATATATATATATATATATATATATATATATATATATATATGAGGACTAATTACAAAGTTTTATTTCTTATTTTTGTTTGACTCTCGATCTGCCGAGCATTTCTTCTTGTTTAAGTTAGGTAAGTTGGATAATAGGTGGCCAAGTGATTTTTTATCAGCCATTAAGGTCGGACGCTGACCACCATTCATCGTTGCCTTTTGATATGTAATTAGCTTGCGGGCTTTGGGGAGTGTGAATCCACCCTTTAATTGCCATTATTCCCAGGTCAAATCTGGCACAGAGTGGTAGTACTTGTTAGGGTCCCAACTATGAGTTAAATTAAAAACAACAAATATATTCTTTTAAAGATTCTTTCTTCATAATCTTTGGATTCGGTATTAAATAATCTGAAAAGGGTTGATATGCCGAAAAACAAAAACAACCTACCAACTACACACTTAAATGAGAAAACATGCTCGCTAGATCGAGAGAATCAACAGAAAAATAAAATAGCAAAACAAGCCTGTCGTATTTAATCAAACGTTTCTTGATAACGACTTGCTGCTCAAATATATATATAAAGACAGAGAGAGAGAGAGAGAGAGAGAGAGAGAGAGAGAGAAAGAGAACGAGAGGGGGAGAAGAAGAATGAGGGGAAAAAGGGAGAAAGAAAGTATATATATATATATATATATATATATATATATATATATATATATATATATATCGACACACTAGTTCTCGACAGATCACCGAAGTTAAGCCACTTTGAGCCTAGTTAGTACCAGATATGTGACCATTTGGGAATTCTAGGCACTGTATATGCTCTCCACTCATCTTGGCATTTGTTTCTAGTGGTCCTGTACATACTCCGGAGAGGTGTGGTTGGAGATTGCGCAACTTCTGCCACAAACACTTCGCACGCAGGCACGCCTGTGTGGGTATCCATAGTCTGTCAAAGATTGAAGGAGCCTATATATATATATATATATATATATATATATATAGCTACTTCATTTAATCACATAAATTAATATATGAAAATATAATTTTATGCGTAAATTTTCAGTATTTACTTCAACAGTGCTCAATAGATAAGTAGAGCTAGGCAGTAAGTTATAAAATATATATGGCAATTAAGCTACAATTAATATTCTGTGTTGCTTCATTGCCATATTTTTATAACTTACTATATATATATATATAGATACGTTTTATTTTTTATTACCGTTTTTATCTGTTCAGTTACATTCTTGTTTCAGCTAAAAATAAATAATGAATAACAAAACGCATATTTGCTATACAACAGTATTGAGCACTTTCTTCAGGTTTTTATTAATTACCATTTCTACTATATACATATATATATATATATATATATATATATATATATATATATATATATATATATATATATATATAGATAGATAGATAGATAGATAGATAGATATTAATGCGACTGTGATTTTAAGCTTTATACTCCTCTCAGGTGAATATTAGGTGGAAATGGTCCTTTTTGCAGAAATTTTACGAGGACGTCGCTATTTCACAAGTCACGACGCTGATAACTAAAAAAAACGTTACTAGTATTTGTCGGTTGTATGGCTTCCGACAACAGGTACAGAGAAAGTAGGACACGTTTTAAAGATGCGCAAGAAGCGTTCGCTTTTCACGTGATATTGCCGCAAATTAATATTGCATTGACTTCAAAGTTTCACTTTGAAAGCGAGCGAGGAGAAACTTATCGGAAATCTAATTATATTTTCTCTTGGTTCCGTTTAATTTCTTTGCGAGTCAACAACAATATTGAGTTGAACATTATGTGTGATAGGCAAGCTATGTTTCCGAAGAGGAAAGCATAAATGGTGCATATATATATATATATATATATATATATATATATATATATATATATATATATATATATATATATATATATATATATATATATAATGGGTTAAGAAATTCCAACGAAAGAAAGTTGTATATTTAAATAGGGGAGTAGTCACCAACAATGTGTATTTTTTAACATTATTTTATTAGTCCGTGTCTTGGTTTTTCATTGAGAATTATGTTTGGATCATTGTAATAATGTTTTTAAGCCATTGACATCGTTTTTACGCGCGTTTCAGACGGTCTGTGATGCGTCCTCGTCAGAAATTATTTTCAAATGTGTTGGAGATGTAAAAATGGCTATTTTCGTAGTTAATTTGACGTTTTTCCAAGGGGTGGAGGCTTGTAACTGTTTATTATTCATTGGTATGCTCAATTTTTATTGCTCTTTTATTGGGCTTGTCAAGGGAGACGTTGACCTGGCTGTAGTCGCTATCTCTTTCTGCTAATGTTTTTTTCTTATATATATATATATATATATATATATATATATATATATATATATATATATATATATATGAGAATGTGTGCATGTGGACACTTCTCAAGCTATATACTAAACGAATTCTTTATTTACAGACTTGGAATTTAGTATATAGAGTATTTAGGCGCGTGGAAAATAATCTAATCGGTTTTCGTATAGAAAAATATCAGGTAAGGTGTCAAACTTGAAAAATTGCTACGTTGGGATGATCGAATTTTTATGGGTTTGTTAACTGTTTCACGATTGCGTATGCACGAATAGTCAACATTATGTTTAGAATACGTAGGTTTGAAAACACTTTCTAAAGCTTTTGTCACTCTGGCCTAATGGTTCTCGTACTTCACTCATTGATTTAGGTTTCGGTTTCGATCTCAGCTCGAGAATTTTTTCCTTTTTGCCTACAATAAATGAACTATTACGAAAAAAATATATAATACTCGCATGCACCTAGTTCAGTTGCTTTCTATTTTTTACTACATTTCAAGAAATTTAACGTTACGTTTTATATCCCAGCCTATATATATATATATATATATATATATATATATATATATATATATATATATATATATATATATATATAATTTAAAGGAGATTAGAACAATAGTCTAAAGAGCTGAGTGTATTTTAATGTAATGTAAATATATATATATATATATATATATATATATATATATATATATATATATACATATATATATATATATAGACTTTTTCTAATCAAGCCGATGATGGAGGATATCATACTGACTTTCTCTCTGTTTACTATTAGGTCCGATTTGACTGGAGACAGACTTCTTTTTGGGGTACTGCACTGTCCGAAAAAAACCGTTTTCATTATTTTAGCTGTTTGGAAGACTTGCCAATCGGATAATATGTATCGTCACGCTGGACTTATTTTGGAATGTATTCTCTCTTAAGAACTGTTTTGCATTTCGTATTAACTTGAGAGGATTTTCATGCAAGCTGAAATATTATGCGCGGTTTTTTTTTATATATATATTTTTTACATATCCAACATTTTTTCACTTTTTTATTTGTCAATTTATAACTACAATAAATTGCGGTTTCACTGAATGCCTTAACTAGCAAACTTTAGCATTGCTACAAATATAATTTGCTGATTTATTTATCTCCTCTAATGAGAAGGATACAATATCCTGAATTAATTTTTTGAATACACGTTTTAAAATAAAGGTGAAGTGTTATTTTCTTTGGGACGAAAAATTCATCGTTAACAAATAAGCCACAGAATAATGACTTTGTACATTGTTTTTGGAGTATTCAGTCGAACACTAAATTTCGATTGTAAAATTCAACTTACAATTTTAATGTTCTTTCTCTTCTGTGAAACAGCGAAACAGTACTGTATGTGGATGACTATATATATATATATATATATATATATATATATATATATATATGTGTGTGTGTGTGTGTGTGTATGTGTGTGTGTGTCTCTCTCTCTTTCTATCACGTTAGTTAATAAACTTTCTTATGTGTGGCGCGTTTGCTCAGGTTGCAGAGTGCTTGCCTCGCATGCAAGAAGGCTGAGTTCCGAATCCTGAGTTCGGATATGTCTAACTGATGAGCCCAAATGTTGGGGATACTCGAGTCATGACCTTCCGGTTTGTTGGCTGTCATGGCTCTTGTGCGCCGTGACATTGATGTGCTGTGGAAAGACATATAATCTCATTCAAATTGTGAAAAAATATATTACGAATTATTGGATAGCATCGTGCTGACGATGTGAAACATCGGCTTGGGTTATAGCTTAGTTGGGTGACCATATTCCTTGTTCGAAGCTGTAATAAATCTTGACCGTGTAGGCGTTGTTTGGCTGTATAAATAATTATATAATCGCTCGCATTCTTAGGAAAAAACATATACACACACACGCACACACACACACATATATATATATATATATATATATATATATATATGTATATATATATATATATATATATATATCTTAAACGGTCCTAACTATCAGGCTTGAAACCGACGGTACAAATGACTTCTTATCTAACAACTTTCTGTACACAAAATGTGAATACGCTCTTATATTTCGGATTTTCCTTTTAATTGAACACTCTGTTGGATTTCTTTTTCAAAATAACTAATGCGTCCCTTGAGTCTCGAGTATGCAAGGGAGCTCCGTATGTAGTTGTGAACTAGGATGACGCAATCACCAATCGCAATCATATATCATCTGAATCGGCATTGCTTCCGTCCAGAGGCAAGACTGAATAGAAATCGTGCCGAGATGAAGAGGAAGAACACAAAACCAGGAAGTCACGAATAGTTCCTCATTTTAGTACTGACCAGACTCGATGATCTGACGGGAAGGAGTGTGTCAACCTAATTATTCCGTATACACAGACACAGACACACACACACGCACACATATATATATTCACATCTCTCTCTATATATACATATATATATATACACATGTATATTATACATACATATATTTTTTACACAGGCATCACCACATTATCAAGGCAAGAGGCCACTCGAGGATAAGGGTTAAAGAGTGTACAGTAGAAATTGGACAATATAGTAATCAATTCGGTAAATTGGTTAACTTATATGGAACGGCTCATCAAATATACACATACATATGCACACATATATTCATAATACAAACATATATTCATAATACACACATATATACACACACACATTTTCACAGGTCCTGGATATGACCTGAAACTATATCCAGTGGTAAGGCCCCAGATTGCGGGTTTTGGGGAGTGTGGAGCCACCCTTTAATTACCATTGCTCCCAGATCAACTCTGACCCGGAGTGGTAGTACTTGTTAGGGTCCCAACTATGGATTAAATAGAAACCGACTTGAAAACAACAAATATATTCCATGAAAAAGTTTTTCTGCAAAATCTTTGGATTCGGCATTAAATAACCTGGAAAGGGTTGATATGCCGTAAAACAAAAACAACCAAACCAAACCACATTGTTACAAAATTGTTCCGTTGATGTTTTATCTAGAGATTGGAACTTGATATATAGAGTATCCTGACCTGTGGATCAAATGTGCTTTGCTCTTTAGTCGGCAGAAATAGCTGCTACTGACTCAAAGGTAGAAAAAAAGACTTGGCAGGTGTAAGTTTACTTAAATTCACTTATACGCTTGTGGGAATATACATTTATAGATTAAAGTCGTATGTTTATTCGTATTGCGATAGCTCAAATTAAATGATTATGGCTGAAAATCTCCGTGTTTTTGTTTCGATTCTAGCTGATGGTACCTAAGCCAATTTTTTCTTTTTAAATCACTACAATATTTTAGATGCAGTCCAATAATAAGTGGAGAATCGGGTCTCCAATAATTTCTATGAAATCTGCATAAATTAAAATATATTTATGTATATTTTAGGATTGAGCAACGCAGACGACCTGCTATGAGAGGCATTATAAAAGTCAGGGCTCCTATTTTTTTACTTTGTTTGAATTCGTGGCTTAGTGGGGGATGCAACCTCTCTCCCACAGAAGAGACGTTGCGAGCCTATCCTTGTTTTATCGTTATTTCCATGGCAGGTGCTCGTCTAAACTCCAATCTCTGCCCCCCGTCGCCAATCTTTCACGAAAAACACCCGTCTAGCTGAATCCACTGTGAAAAATTTCCCCCACTCTATATCTTTGCCTAAATCAAAACGCGGATTCCATGAACAAAGCTTCTTTCTTAGAACTGCACGCCTGTGGAACTCTGTTCCGTCTGCCTGCTTCCCACCGGACTACAGCTTGGATATCTTCAAATCCAACGTTAGCAAGTTCCTGATGAACCGCCCCCTTAAGTAAACACATCATCAGATCTCCACACTAACGTAATGTACTTGCAATAACCCTTATCCCTGAGTGGCTTCCGGGCCTTGATAAGTGGTGATCACTGTGTAAAAATAAAAAAAAATAATCAGGGGGTATTGCAACATGCATTATTATGATGACATGCCTGATGCATTCCTGATGTTTCAACTCTCTTTTTGCAGATATTGACGGTGTGAAATTCTAAAAAAATGAAACCTGGTCATAGACGTGCGTCCAAGGCAGATAATTCCTGGCAAAATTGCATTGTAAATCGTGGGGACTATGCAGACAATTTAATGCTGGTGCACAGAAGATCGCGCGTGTTAATAGTATGACTCCCGTTCTTACACTTTTGGAGTTAAAAAATAGGAGGCTTTACATTTGAAACGACCCTGGTGGAAGAGTTTTGTGACTGTGCTGTTATAATTGCAATAGATTCGACTTGTTGCTGCCAAGTAACATGTCCTTCGAACAAAGAAATAAGTGGGTCGCTCCGCCGGAGCCTGGGAACCGACTTGAAATGTAATATCTGTCGATAGTTAAGTCAATTTGGAAAAATTTTCAATCAAAAATGGCGGCGTTGGAACAATATAAACAGAAAAGAAAGAACACGTGCGCATGCGCTGGAGGCAAAATGCAAAATAAAAAATAAATGAAACGAAAGGGAGATCATGTGCCTTGCTGGTGCGAAGGAAAGAGAGGGAAAAGTAAGAAAAATTGCGCTAAAAGCATAACAACAAAACAAAAACAGCACAACAACAATAAAAATAATATCAATAATAATAACAACAACAACAACAACAACAACATTAATAATAATAACAATAATAACAATAACAGTAATAATAATTATTATTATTATTATTATTATTTTATTATTTACTCACTACGAGCTTTCACGCAAGTTAACATCAAGTATCTCTCTTTGAGAACAACCTGTTGTGTCCCCTACAGTCTAGGTGGCAACAAGTCTCCCCAGATGTCCATTACTCACCACGTGATTCGATAGATTCTGCAAATTATTTTGTGTTATCGCAATAGCCGTTTACCATTGATTTCTAGTCGAAAGCAACCAATGGAATTTTGGGTTGCAATAAGCTTTCTTAGCACCCCATTCCTCTTCGCACCCATCCAGTGGATGTCAGCTTAGTGCTTTTTTTCTTCAATCTTTCCATTTTTACTTCATTGCTCTGGCACCAATTTATGGTGACACAAAAAAAATGAGGTGGGGCGAAGGCGATGGCGCTAGTTAGTCTACTTAGAATTATACATTTTAAGTTTTTATGATTCCATGTGGTGTTTCATTGTGTTATACATCTGTAGCTGTTTCTATACGCCCGGATTGCGCCTGTAGCTTCTTTGCGTTAGTCTCCGCAGTCAAGGATTTTCCTTAATACTCCAGCCGTTTTCATCATTGTTATCCGTTGCATCTTTTCATCCATCCCTCTGATCCTACTTTCCAAAGTTTTTCGGTGTTGTTCCTGGTGCTTCTGTTATCAGTAGTGCTATCTTGGCTTTACTTTACACTCATATGCCTTTCAGCTCATTGACCAGTTCCGTGTATTTGCTCCGCATCTCTGTGTCCTTGATCCTAACTGATTTACAGCTATGGAAATGTTTTCTCAATTATTAAACCATTTCTCTCTGATAGGTTCATAAGAGTAGTGGTTGATGGGCAGAAATCAGAAGCCAACAGTATTAATGCTGGTGTCCCTCAGGGGTTCATTCTGGGCCCAAGTCTCTTCCTGATCTACATAAATGATCTCCCAAAACAGTACTTACATCATTCGTTGACATCTATGCTGATGATTCGACCATCTATGGTAATTCATCAAAGGGTCTTAATGACAAAGTTCTCTCTGATTCTCTCTCCTCTGATCTTGAGCGCGTGGTGCAATGGGGGAAGAGGTGACTGGGTACTTTTAATGCATCTAAAACAACGCTTATATCTTTACATCATCAACGCTCTTATCTCAATCTGGTATCAATTGAAATGGATGACTCTCCTCTTGGGGAGGCTTCATGTTTTGACAAGCTTCTGGGATTGACCTTTACTTCTGATCTGAAATGGAACACGTACATCAAATATGTTGCCAAGGTCGCCGGGAAAATGGTGGGATCCTTCTAACGCGCCCGAAGATATCTCACTGCTGGTGCAATTCTCTAATATTTTAAAAGCCAAATACGTCCAAATATGGGTTAATGCTGCCACATCTGGGCAGGAGCTGCTAAAGACAGCCTATTCTGCCTTGACAGAGTACAAAAGAGACTTCATAGTTGGGGATGCCCTTTTCTCTTCTCTGCAACCTCTTTTCCATAGAAGAGCTGTTGCGAGCCTTTATTTCTTTTATCCTCATTTCCATGGCAGGTGATCGTCTGAGCTCCAATCTCTGGTCCCCCCTTGCCAATCATTCATGAGAAACACCAGCTGAAACCACTGTCAATAATTTTACCCACTCTTTATCTGTGCCTGAATCAAAACGTATATTCCATGAAAAAAACTTCTTTCTTAGAAGTGCACGCCTGTGGAACTCTTTTCCGTTTACCTGTTTCCTACCTGACTACAACTTTGATGACTTCAAGTCCAACATAAACAAATTCCTGGTGAACCGCCCCCTTAAGTAAGACACTTTATCAAATCTCCATTACTAACGATTAGTACGATATTATCCCTTTGATTACTGTACACGCAATAACCCTTATCCCTGACTGGCCTCCGGGCCTTGATAAGTGGTGACTTTCATGTAAAAAAAGAAAAAAAAAAATTGTGTGGTCTGCAGGACGATTTAGTAGGATTTCTCCTTCTTGTTATCTCGTATGCGATCCAGTCTTCTTACTTGGATGGGTTTATTTGTTTGTATATCAATACGCCATAGGATGTTTTTAGCTAAAATTCCCAAGTAATGCTGCCGGTTTCTGCTTGTACCATTTGTTTCGGTGTCCAAAATGCAGTTGTCCGCATAATTCCCAGTGCACTACCTGCGTCAACCGTGTCCATTGTTTAATTTGTTTTGAGCTAGTTTGCTGCCTTCGCTAATTATGTTGTTTATTGTTTCGTCTCTTTGTCCGCAGAATGTATATTTGTCCGTTTACTTGTGTCTTGTCGATCCTTGTTCTGATGTGGTTGATTTTAATCTGTTTATCTTATGCAGCTGTTATTAGGGATTCAGTTTTTTGTGTTTAGGTTTCCTTTTTGAGTCATGTCCAAGTGTTTTCGTAAGTCTAATAATGTTTTTTTTCATCCTTATGAAATCAACATGTAGCTGTTTCTCCTATTTTTTGTCTCTCTCTCTCTCTCTCTCTCTCTCTTTTGTATTGTTTGTCTTTTGGTTATCTTTTGGGGTATCTTGTGCTGCGGAATTTATGTAGCAAAACAAAAGGAAAAGGACTAACGAGATGCAAATCAAATTTCACCACACGGCATGTGTCAAAACTGTCTGATGAGACGCAGAGCACTGTTCACGATACACAGGTCTGAACGCTTTCACAACTCTTTCCAGCGACCTGCTTTTATTGATTCCCGTCATGCTTCATTAGCAGTTTTCTCATGTTACCACGCGAGAACTGTGCGAGATCGAGGGCGTTAAAAGATCACTGACGCCATCTTGGATCTTTATGATTTTTCTTTCTTCTCAGCCCGCAGGACAGATGGATGTTTCCGGTGTGAGTGTTGATTATTTATGTATCGTTTGTACAACCACACAAAGCACAAACACGTGGCCGCTTGCTTCTTTGATGAACATCATAATGCAAAATTTACGCAGTCTTCTCTCCAAATCAGTCCTCGTCCTTCGTCTTTCTTTTTCATGTAAAGTCGATCAGCATCATTCTTCTAATGTAATGCATTGTTCATAGTCATGATTTTCCTTGTCGACCTCCGAGATGACTCAGTTCTTCTTTGTTCCAACATATAAACAGTCAAGAAAATCTTACTAATGCCACTGTATACGTGTTTATAACTTTTATTATGTATCTAAAATATACTTTTGTTTCTAAGAGTTTTCTTGTTTTTCTTATGTATTGCTTTTCAGTTCTCTCTTTCATCTCTTTTGCTTGTATAGTGTTTTTTTTCCTGAACTCCCTAATAGTTGTAAGTGTCATGTTTACCTAGTGCCCTCATCTCCTTGTGTCAGGTAGTTCCGTGTCTTCAGTTGCTTCCAGTTTTCCCCATAAAATACAATAGTAAGTTCATTAGTATGGAAGGCGCACTTGAAAAGAATACTTTTGTTGAGAGCATAATAAACCCATGATACTTGACTTTTAAATTTTAGTCTTTAATTCAAGATATTATATATACGTAAAGCACTGTATATAAAATAAAAATAGATTCTTTGATGTGACAGGGGCGGGATAGAAATGTATGTTTCTGTTTAGAGGACAATTGGCGCATGATAGTAAACTTTTGCATTTTAAACTTTAATTACAACCATTCTATATGAACAAAATGTTATGAAAATAATAGTCGGTTCTCTACAGTGCAATGTGAACTACAATGTATTGTAGACTAAACCACTGCCGGAAGCACGTAAAGTTCCCTATCACTGCGACACCGTGGATCCTCAACTAGTCAAGCAATAAATAGCTTCGATTAAAAATGTGCGATTTCACCAATTTCTATGCAAATGATTGATAGCAAAATGAGACATATATTTATCATCATTAAATACTGGGCAATGCCTGATGGCCCTGCTAGTAAGTATATATATATATATATATATATATATATATATATATATATATATATATATAGTCTATCGGTGGGAAGATATCCAAAAATTGGAAATAATTGAATTTCAACACGGGTCGTGATAATGCTAAATCATTACTGAGCAATTTATATTTTTTAACATTTAAATGTAAATATGTAAATACAGTCATATTGTGCTACAATGTGTAGACTGATTGAATCGTAGCAAGATATGACTGTATTTACATAAAAATATATATATATATACATATATATACACACACACATATATATATATACATGTGTGTGTGCGTGTGTGTGTAGTAAGTATATTGCCGGTTTGATATTAGTAATTATATTAGCAAATGCCGAAAACGAGCTCTTTTGTAGGAAATGGAAATACATTTAAATAAAGAGGGACGGAAAAGAAGCTAAGAAACTAAGCGAACGTAAAAAGATCGATGTGAAACTGAGATCAACTCTTCATCTCAAGGAGGGAAAAATGCTACAATTTCCTCTAAATGCAAAGTGAACGCTGCCGTTTAATCGAACTTAACAGCGGGTCATTTTTATAACTTTTCAAAGACATGGTGAAAGAGGTTGAGGCGTATTTGTATTGATTTTCCTCTGTAAAATATTACCTGACCGAGTTTATTCTTTCAGCTTCGAAAGGTCGTTATCTTCACACGCTTTTTTGCTTTTATCTTTTCTTAACTTCATTGAAAATGTTTTAATTCCTTCATAGTACCAAATTCTTTCCATATTAATATAAAAGTCGATTTTCCCCTATCAATTTCGAGAGTATAGGAAAGCAATGAGGTAAATCTATGTAATATTTTCAGTTAGCGAATACTGCAGCTTGTTTTCCTACAAGAATACACACATTTCGTTACAGTCTAATAAATTGTGCAATTTATACTCTTTTACTCTCTCCGAAACGTAATCCCACATAGGTAGTAGTAAATATTTTACCCAAATTAAATTACGTTATCTCACGGAATCTGAAATCATCGTGTATTTTTATTCATAACTATACATACGAGGTGCCTTCAATAAGTTCCCAGACTTTTCGTATGGACAATTTTTATTGAAATTCACGCCCACTTCAGAGTAAACTCCGTCGGCTGTAATGCACTTGTTGTGACCTTCCAAGCCTTTCCGGAAGGCACCTTGAAGACATCCTGTTTGAACTTTTCAATGACCCTCGTTACAACCTCTCTCTTCTCAGTTATCTTATAACAAAGCCTTTCAGGTTTTATTTTTAGTTTAGAAAATAAGAAAAAAGTCACAGGGAACAAGTTATATACAATAGGGAGGGTGTGGAACAGTCTTGATGCATTTCTTTTTCAAATAGTCGTTAAAAACGATGGAGTTGTGGACTAATCTTCCGCAGCTTTAGTTCTTTGCAAAAAATTGTGTACGTACGATGACCCTTATCTAGAAAATTCTTTTATTTGGTTAATCAACTCTGCTGTCCTTTTTTGAATCGCGTATGCTACTCAAAACTGTAGCTGAATTCATGCAAGATTTTTCAAAAGCAGTTTGAAACATTCAATACGTTTCTGTGGTATTTTCGCTAGTTTAAAACATAATTTAATTGCGTGTTTTTCTTCACAAGGGTTTTCACGTCCATATTGTATTTTTGATATCCACAAGCTGTGACAATCCGCTTAGTAGGGTGTATTCCAAATAGCCGTTCATTTTAACCTGAATTCATAAAATTTGGTCAGTCATCTCGTAAGGCGTATAGCAATAACACACTTTATTTTTCAGCGTCTACGACAATTTAAAATGCCTGTACAGAAAAAGTGTAAAATATTATATAAAGCATCTCATATCCTTATAGCCAGCAAAAATGTATCCGTATTCTTAACATTAGACTAAAAACCTGAATTTAAAAAAAACGCTTCCAATTCATGCTATGCTTAAAAGAATGACAGAACAGACAACAATCACCGGTTTAACATATACATTAACCAATCTCCCATCAAGATGCTTGCTATCTATTTTTCGAACAGTGTAGATTTCGAATACGTTTAACTCATCAAAGAATTCTTATTACAAACCCGATTGTAACTTTTCGAACTTTTACTTTATTATTTCTAAATATAAATTGTAATAAAGCATTTAGTTTGGTTAGCTAAAACACAGAAACACAATTATCTATGTAACGGGAAGCATATAACTTCGAAATGTCATGACCTAAAAGTGATGCCTTTATTTCTTTCCTTTCTCTTTTTACCTTTCCGTATTGCTATAATAAAGTTAATGTAACTGGTATTACTTCATTTCAAATACGTATGCGTATATATTTATATGTGTTATGTTTATATGTGGTATCCGATATATATATTTATAAATTGAAACGTTCTAAATTTTCACAATGTGTCTATCTTGAATATTTGCAAATCACTTATTATCTATTTGTAAACATTTATTAATAATTTACAAAATATATAAATTGCCCTCATCAAACATTATGTTTCAGCTCCCTAAATTAAACAGAGCTATTATTTTTTAAAAGAGCATATCAATAAAATATTTTACAGAAGTACGTCATGATTCTAGGGACATAACTGCTACACATCTTTGTTTTTACTTCCTTCCAACCGAAGGAAAGGACAGAGCATGCATATACGCCAGTTTTATTAATCAACAGAATAATTTTCGTTCTTAGAATGTTTTATAGATCACAGTAAAGTTTCTCAAGAATTAGAATGGCAAAACGAATTGTACTAAGACATTCAGGTAAAGATTGTATCCGTACACAAAAGTTGAACCAAATGAGTAATGTGAAATTAAGATCAAAGTGAGTCAATGGTTTGTGCGTAAAAAAATGGAAGTGACGTCAATTCACTATAAAACGCCCTCAGTCTGGAGCCGCTCGCAACATCTGAATTTCCGTGCAATATCAGCGCAACACTTTGCGACCATCTGATAAAAATCTGGCGGCATAAACCTTAGTGCTATACTACGTCTTAATTAGTGTTGGACGATGAATCGGACTCGAAATCGGAAATAAGAATAATCAGAACTTTGGAGGTGTCGGAGTCTATATCGGAATCGGCAAAAACAGATGAAAACTTATTGTGGTATCGTTTCTGTTTGATTTTAATTGAAACTCATTATTAGATTTAATGATATATAAAAAAATTATGTATTTTACACTATCACTAATATACACACACACATATATATATAGTAATGGACATACAGTCCTGTTTCGTTGTATCACAACTCATCGGTGCCGGAAGACTAGCATCTCTGCCAAGCCAAGGATTGAACCTAGAACTGTCGTGCTGTTCTCCCTCTTTACCATGGAATCGACGCCCGTAAATAACTCGTCGGAATGTCTATTTAAATAGACACCCGCCACCACTTTTATAGTGCTCAAATCGCCTGTTCGTATATATATATATATATATATATATATATATATATATATATATATATATATATATATATATAAATATAAACTAGATAAGACAAATTAACCCCTTCTATATATTCCTTTTGTCAAGCAATAAATTCTTAAATAGAATATATGTCTCTATATGTTGTTTTTTTCAGAATTTAAAATTGAACCACGGAACTTACATATATATATATATATATATATATATATATATATATATATATAAAGTGAAAATGTGTGTGTGTGTGTGTCTAGCAAATAACTCAGTCAACTCGAGATTTGATATTAAGAAGTATTGAGATTTGGGAAAATCTTGTTGATCAGTTTTCGGCTAGAAATTTGGATGTAAAGGTGTGAAATTTCAACGATTCGACCTTTGAAAACTCCACCAAACCCCTCCGCCAATGTTTAGTGTAAACATTAGAAATTTTAAATGTAGAGTACGTGGATATCGATCTTTTTCATTTCATTTGAGCCAAAGAAATAATATGTAAATAAATTAAGGAGTTAAAATTTGTGCTAAAGTTTTTAAAAATTGACCAAGTTGATTTTTGATCTAAACGTTTGAAATCTTACATAAAGTGTATTCAGATATAGGGCAGACTTTTCAATCGGTTTTGGTCGGAAATTGGACCTGGCAACTGGTCAAAGATAAAAAGTTTTGACTTTTGCGTTATCCAGCAAACTACAGAGCCAATTTTGGGTCTTCATATGTACAATTTATACATAACGGGTAATCAGTAATGCAGCAAGGATTTTAATCAGTTTTGAGGCGAAAATATGGCTTTCAAACATTGAAAGAGTTGACCTTTGCAGATTCTACCAAAATTCTCCGCTAATTTTGGGTCTAAACACTTGAAATTTATATGTAGGTCAATTGGACATGAGTAAAAGTTTTTATTTAGATTTGAGACCTAAATAATAAATTTTAAGAGGTCAAAATAGGGGTCCAAGTTATAAAAAATTGACCTCTGCGGTCTCTAAGAAATTACTCAGACAATTTTTGGTCTAAACATTTGAAATCTTACATAAAATGTATTCACATGTAGGGCTAATTATGAACAGTGCATAGGGCCCGTTACTCGTTGACGGAAGTAGGACAACTGCACGCAATCGAGGGAACGATTAAGTTTCCCAAGTACACAGAAGATATGGTGAAATAAGCTTTGTCTGAAATATAATACTGAAAGTGTTGGGTATTCCAGCAAAATAATGTCACACAAATACAGCTAGAACGTCAACAACACTAACTTGGCCTTCGGGACAAGATCAAAGTGTAGTATCTGTTCCGGCAGATACTGCAAGCTATGACTAGCTATGACTAGCTATGACTAGCAAAGACCAGATGTGGGGGCAACCCCACATGCCTGACCTTTAACCAGCTCCCATTTCCCACCTCTCGGGAGCTGGTCCCCTTTTTCCCTTCCCCCTCCCTTCACTCCTCACATTAAAAATCGGCCTTGTGCCTAATTTGCTCGGTGGGGGAGCAAATAAATACCATCTGTTCTTCAGATGCTGCAAGCTATGACTAGCTATGACTAGCTATGACTAGCAAAGACCAGATGTGGGGGCAACCCCACATGCCTGACCATTAACCAGCTCCCATTTCCCACCTCTCGGGAGCTGGTCCCCTTTTTCCCTTCCCCCTCCCTTCAGTCCTCACATTAAAAATCGGCCTTGTGCCTAATTTGCTCGGTGGGGGAGCAAATAAATACGAGCTATGACTTGCAAAGACCAGATGTGGGGGCAACCCCACATGCCTGACCATTAACCAGCTCCCATTTCCCACCTCTCGGGAGCTGGTCCCCTTTTTCCCTTCCCCCTCCCTTCACTCCTCACATTAAAAATCGGCCTTGTGCCTAATTTGCTCGGTGGGGGAGCAAATAAATACGAGCTATGACTAGCAAAGACCAGATGTGGGGGCAACCCCACATGCCTGACCATTAACCAGCTCCCATTTCCCACCTCTCGGGAGCTGGTCCCCTTTTTCCCTTCCCCCTCCCTTCACTCCTCACATTAAAAATCGGCCTTGTGCCTAATTTGCTCGATGGGGGAGCAAATAAACACCATCTGTTCTTCAGATGCTGCACTTCAATTTCTTGTTCTCTGTCAGTGGAGGAGAAATCCTTCATGACTGAGACAATTTTTATTTTTGTTCCTTTCCTCCACATTAAAAAACGGCCCTGGTGTCTAACTCTGTCCCGTGGGGAGGCATTGTAAATAAATAAATAGAACATCAAATGATTGGCTCAAGAAAGAGAATCAAAAACGAATAGAGTAGTTTCCCAACAATAAATCTTTCGAGAAGACAGGAAGGAAATTGTTGGAGGCGACCAGAGCATCAAATTCCCGGGGTCTATACACACTTATTGTTCAACTATTGGAAATTTATATAGCAAAATCAAGTTGACACACCGATTCTCGCAAGATCACCGAAGTTAAGCAGCGTTGAGCCTGGTCTGTACCAAATGGGTGATTATTTGGGAAGGCGAGGCACTATATGAACAGCGAGGTAAAAATACCAGGTTGGGAAACTGGCGCGGTCTATCCTTCTTTCAAAAGTATACGGGTCTGTCTGAAGCCTTTGTAGGCAACCCATTTGTTGATGGCGTCACGATAAAAATACTTTTGATAGTTTTGGCGAAGCATCCAGTATTTCCAGCCATTAGAAAAAACGTGAAAAGTTCCGTGGAATTTGTCCACTTTTCACCTGCGCTATTTGGATGAAACAACAACAACAACAACAACAACAACAACAACAGAGGAAATGTTTCGCGTTATACGAATTAAAGGTATATATTTATTACTCAAAGTTAAACAAGTCAATGTTTCCCTTGCTTTTTTACGCCTGTAAGGCATCAATAACCTAATTTACTGCTGATTGCTTTCAGGAATGAAATATGGATGGCCTTGCATTAAAGTATACTAAGCAATTCTACTCACGTTTTAAACACTATTGAACTAAATAGCGTAAATCTAGGTATGATATATCATATAAGCTTATACTGTATCTGCTTATACATGAAATTATATATATATATATATATATATATATATATATATATATATATATATATATATATATATATATATGATATAAAGCTGAACGTATGTGTGTGTCTCTGGTTACGAGTAGGCTCCTATATGGTTGACTATTATAGAAAACTGATCACATATAATGATCGAAGAGCTATCGAGACACTGGAATGGGTATGTTTGATCTGTCAGAACAGTGGTTCATTAAAATTCTGGGGTCTGCGTACGCGCCTCGTCCACAAAGTATGGAAAAAGATGTTTACAAGTGTTTTCGATATAGATGTACATAATAATACTTTCATAAGTATGTTTTAACTTAAATAGGGATGGTATGATACAATTGTGGGGACTTCGTTCGCGCCTGTCCATTTTCTGTAGGCTCTTTTTGAACCCAGTCAACGACGGGTACTTTTGCTAGTATATATATATATATATATATATATATATATATATATATATATATATATACAAGGTGTATTCAATAGAATTGTCGTATTCTCTTGAAAATTGAGGATAATAGTGCTATACATTATATGAGATAAGTGCCCAATTTCTATGATTACATATCCATAGGAACAGCTACAGTAGGGAATGGAATACACCCTACTAAGACCTGATTGTAAGAGTTGTTGAATATAAAAAATGGAATCTGGACATAAGGACACGTTAAAATCACGATGTTCAATAAAATTCTGGTTTGAACTTTGAAAAATGCCACGAATGGAATGATTCAGGCCGCTTTTAGACGATCTTACATGAATCGAGTATCAGTTTTTGAGATTCAAGGAATGAAGAGTACATGTATACAAGCCAAATTCCATGTGTATAAGCCAAATTACAGCACAAAGACTTTGCTAAAGTAAATATTTGTGTTTAAAATTAATATTTCGACCTGCTACGTCTTCAGAATATATATATATATATATATATATAACATAAATAAATATATATATATATATATATTTTGTGCCTGCACAAATAATTAAAAAGAACACAGAAATTAAAGGTATACAATAAGATATTAGGAAGAAAAGTTATATACATATTTTCATGTCTTCAGATATACTTCAGTTGGAGATATTCCGGCTGGTGGCGTGTTGCGTGTCTTACAGGAGGCAACATAGGCGTCTTGCCTATTTGGCGGTCGTTGCAGAACTCTCCCGGTATTGGTGATTGATGCTTTTATATATCTCACTCACCCGCCTAAGTTAATTAGTGGGCGTCTCCACAATAATATATATATATATATATACATATATATATATATATATATATATATATATATATATATATATGACTACTTCATTTACTCACTAAAGTTAATATATGGAAGCATTATTTCATGCGTAAACTGTTAGTATTTACTTCAACAGTGCTCAATACATATGTAGAACTAGGTAGTAAGTTATAAAAATATATTTGGAAATTAAACTAAACAGAATATTCCGCGTTTCATTCGCTCTATGATTTGTCAGGCTTATGCGAAGAGTTATGGTTGTCTCGCATTATTATATAAGCACCTTCTACTGAGTTCTTAGTTAGCCAGTAAGATTCCTAGTTTCCACTGCTCTCTTCCTATTTAGCCAACGGGTCTTTGTCCTGTAGTGACTGCCAATTGGTTGAATAGGAAGGGAGCGGTGGAATCTGATTGGCTAAAACCTCAATAAAATGTGTGTATATAAAAATGCGAGACAACCATAACTCTTCGTATAAACCTGACGAATCCTAGCGTGGATCAAACGCGGAATATTCCGTGTAGCTTTATTGCCATATATTTTTTATAACTTACTATATATATATATATATACATATATATATATATATATATATATATATATATATATATATATATATATATATGTATGTATATATATATATATATATATATATATATATATATATATATATATATATAATCTGCCCGGTGTTTCCTGGAAATCTTTGGTTAATTTTTGCCTCTAAAATTTGTTTTATTTTTAAATTCTCTGTAAATGTATTATTATGTCGCTGATTCAGTTTCTGAACCCGATAAAATAAATAAAATATGCCCCTTTCAAATAACCGGTGAATTTTTGCATACATTTCATATATATATATATATATATATATATATATATATATATATATACATATATATATATATATATATATATATTGCATATTGCAGGGTAGAGAAAAGGGCATCCCCCACTAAGCCACGAAGTCTATTTTGTACTCTGTCAAGGCAGGATAGGCTGTTTTTAGCAGCTCCTGCCCAGATATGGCAACATTATTCCATCCTTGGACGTACTTGGCTTTTATATAGATAGAGAATTGCATCAGTAGTGAGATATCTTCTGGAGCGGTAGAAGGATCCCACCATCTTTCCAGCGACGTTGGCAACATACTTGATGTATGCGTTCCATTTCAGATCAGGAGTAAAGGTCAAACCCAGAAGCTTGTCAAAACACGGGGCCTCACCCAGACGAGAGCCATCCATCACAATTGATGTCAGATGGGGATCAGAGCGTTGATGATGTAAGGATAGGAGTTTGGTTTTGGATGCATTAAAGGTAACCAGCCACATCTTCCCCCACTGAACCACGCGCTCGAGATCAGAGGAGAGAGAATCAGAGAGAACTTTGTCATTTACAGCCTTTGATGTGTTGCCGTAGATGGTCGTGTCATCAGCATAGATGTCAACGAATGATTTAAGTATGTGTTTAGGGAGATCATTGATGTAGATCAGGAAGAGAGTTGGGCCCAGGATTGACCCCTGAGGGACTCCAGCATTTATATTGCAGGCCTCTGATTTTTGTCCATCTACCACTACTCTTATGAGCCTATCGGAGAGAAATGATTTAATGATTGAGAAAACATTTCCAGTTATACCGTAGCTGGAAATCTTGTGAAGTAGACCCTTATTCAATACCTTGTCGAAGGCCTTTGATATGTCAAGAGCAATTGCCCTAGAAAGGAAGCCTTTGTCAAGAGATTCACTAATCCTGTGGGATATAACCGTCAGCACATCTGCGGTAGATATTGCAGAGCGGAAACTCTATTGTGTGTCACTAGGAAGGTTATTCCCGCTGAGGTGGTTGACTATTTCTCTATTTAATATGGATTCCAGCAACTTACTTATAACACACAGGAGACGTATTGGTCTGTACTGAGAGGGAGATGACTTATCACCTGAATTCTTAAATACAGGGCAAACTTCCATGGAGGCGGAAAGCACTTCTCCTTAAGGCAGAGCTTAAACAGTTTCGTAAATATGGGAGCAAGTTCTGGTTGAAGCTTTTTTAACACTATAATTGGGATGCCGTCAGGGCCAGTTGCTTTACTGAAATCTAGGTTCTTGATTAGCTTGGCGACCTCATGCACGGATATTTGTACGTTACCTAGCTTGTTCTGTGTTATAGGAGGAAATATGGGGAGTTGATGGCCTTCGTCGCATAGGGTAGAATTAGCTGCAATGTTCTTTGCAAATAGTTTTGCCTTGTTTGACGCTGACGAGATGACCTCTGGTCCATTGATAATGGTCGGGATAGAAGGCACACTTCTGTTCAGGATCCTATTTGTTATTTGCCAAAACTGGTGGGAACCAAGCCGCTGATCAGCTACCTTGGATTTAACGGACTGGGCATATAGCTCTCTTGCATTTTTTATTACTCTTTTACTGTGGTTGCTGGCAGTCCTGAAGAGACGTTGCGAGCCTATCCTTATTTAGCATTATTTCCATGGCAAGTGCTTATCTGAACTCCAATCTTTGCTCCCCCCTCGCCAATCTTTCACGAAAAACACCCCTCCAGCTGAATCCACTGTGAAAAATTTCCCCCACTCTATATCTGTGCCTAAATCAAAACGCGGATTCCATGAACAAAGCTTCTTTCTAAGAACTGCACGCCTGTGGAACTCTGTTCCGTCTGCCTGCTTCCCACCGGACTACAACTTGGATGTCTTCAAGTCCAATGTTAACAAATTCCTAATGAACCGCCTCCTTAAGTAAACACTTCATCAAATCTCCACACTAACGTAATGTATTTGCAATAACCCTTATCCCTGAGTGGCTTCCGGGCCTTGATAAGTGGTGATCACTGTGTAAAAAAAAAAATTGTTGGTTTTTTTTTTTTCAAACGATAAATACGCCTCGAAGCTCATTGTTTTTATTTACTTAGATAGTCGCCCATAATTTGTTTGGTCTTATATAACATTTTTTATTTATTTATTATTTTTAAAACAATAATCTACGTACACGCTTTTTTCGAGGCGAAGCCGCTATTAACCGTATTTATCGTTAAAAATAAACAACAACAACAAATCTATATATATATGTATATGTGTTTGTGTATGTGTGTATGTAATTATTTACTATAGTAATTAAATACCTACAGACAGTAGTGTTTCATCCTTTCGGGAATCATCAGTGCAGGGTGTCACGATTAACGTCAGCCGAGAGACTCGAACCCTGGAAACAGAAGTCATGTCTAGCTTCATTATCAAGGATCCGAACCATTGGGCTACCAACAACCGCAAGAGATACAGTTGAAATTAAACATTTATTTTTTTTTTATATAAATGCTTTTTAACGTAAGTCAGAGTCATCTAGTATATATATCAATATATATATATATATATATATATATGTGTGTGTGTGTGTGTGTGTGTGTGTGTGTGTGTGTGTGTGTGTGTGTGTACAACGTAGTGTATGATCAAGCTGAGTGATTTGTCGATACTTTCAAAAGAGCGCTTTATAATTATCTACATGCGCATGAAACAATACCATCTCAAGTTGCATGCTAACAGTAGAAACTATAAATACAAGACAGTTTCACATGATTTTCGACAATTACCAACTCACATGAAACCGAAGACAATACGAACACATGTAGTTTAAAATTCCAGGAAAAATTTCTTTCAAATATTCTGGACAAGTAATATTTTTTTAGGAACCAGTATTTTAAGAAGAAATATTTGGAATATGCTCTATATAGTGAAGTGACCTGAATTTATCTCCAAGTACAAACGAAAAAAAATGTAAGCAGGCGCAAACCTCTTTTGATAAGACTATTTTTTTTTAAATCTAAAAGTGATCGTTGGTATTTGTAACCATTTAAAAAAAAATTAGCAAAAAAATATACAAGCACTCCCTTACAAAGGTTCACAAACTATATTTACTTCAATAAGCTGGTTAAAATTTTGTGTCTTCTCATCCTCCCTTTCTATTTCTGATGAGGAGACGATATCTAGAAATATTTTACTTATTCCTCGATAGTTTTATTTGCACATATCGAATGAATAAAATATATCGTCTCCGAAACGAGCGTAATATAAACATGATTTTGTTATGCTTCTTTTTATTAAAACTTGATGGATAATTTAACAATCATTAATCACTCTCGCTTTCTATTTACATAGCTCTAGGTAATTACAACTATTGAGCTTACTGCAATACTCTGAGACCAGCACCTTTAAATATATTTTACTTTGCTCATTTACGCCCTGTCTATAACACACCCACACACGCTCTCTCCGTCTGTCTGTCTGTCTGTCTGTCTCTGTCTCTGTCACCCCCTCTCTCCCTCTCTCTCTCCTTATATATATATATATATATATATATATATATATATATATATATATATATATAGGAAATTTATTACTGTGAGTCCAGAATGAGTTTACAAATTGTTTCAACTAGAGGAAAATCCTCAAAGAGAGGAAAAATCCAACTAGCATCATCAGAATTCATAGATGGACTAAGTTATAAAGTCAAATAAAAATGGAAAGATCGTAGATAAAGGGGAGTTAGAAAAGAAGGGGGAGTGGTGGGGAGAGGACTTTGGAGTTTAAAGTAGTAGGAGTGTATTAAAAAAAGAGAGGGGTTTATAATTAAATATTAATTATGTGTAAATTCTTATATACGTGTTATTTAATATATATATATATATATATATATATATATATATATATTCTAAAATTAAAATGGCGTAATGGAAATATATTATGATATGTACATTATCTCATCAGGATAAATAGCAACAATCAACCCAAAATGGCGTAATGGAAACATATTAAAGGTATTTGCAACTTCTCCTCTAATTTACGGATGTTTATCATGTTAAATCGCAGTTTATTCCATTTTGACGGATTGATTGCTGCTATTTCTTTTGATAAGTTAATGGTATATTAGTTTCACTGATTGATATAATAATTAAGTGATTGATTTTGTGCTACGAAACAGACAGATACTGGCAGGATGGTGAATTTGAACTGCATGAAAGGAATAAATTATAAGATGGTCAACATGATGAATATTTGAATATATCTTTTGTCATTAGTACAATATATATATATATATATATATATATATATATATATATATATATATATATATATTCTTCAAAATAAAATTATCAACAATCAATTAAATATTAAAAAACTTTAATTGTGATTTTCCATGTCTCACTGACTTTAGTAAATCAGGTATACACCATTATAATTATTTGCTTATATTTTCTCCTCTGAAACGATGGTAGACATCGAAATACTATGGGATAAGGACTTATAATATTTCAAATGTATTATTTGTTTTGGATAGAATAATAAAAATATTTTAGTTTTGAAATTTAACTCCATGTCACGTCATATATTTTTAATTTTATTGAATGAGTAAAATCTGATATATATACACACACACACACACACACACACACACACACACACACACACACACACACACATATATATATATATATATATATATTTAAATAAGGGAGTAGTCACCAACAATGTGTATTTTTTAACATTATTTTATTATTCCGTGTCTTGGTTTTTTATTGAGTATTATGTTTGGATCATTGTAATAATATTTTTAAGTCATTGAAATCGTTTACGTACGTTTCAGACGGTCTGATGCGTCCTCGTCAGAAATTATTTTCAAATGTGTAAAAATGGCGATTTTCGTTAGTTTGAAGTTTTTCCAAGGGGTGGAGGCTTGTAAGTGTTTATTATACATTGGTATGCTTTTTTTTTAGGGTGGGGTAGGGTGTGTGTGTGTGTGTGTGTGTGTGTGTGTGTGTGTGTGTGTGTGTGTGTGTGTGCGTGTGTGTTTATGTGTGTGTGTGTGCGTGTGTGTGTGTGCGTGATTTTTTTCGTTTTAGTCTTATATTATGTTTGTTTAGAAAGAGGGGTGTATTTTAAATAGGGTATTTTTTAATGTTTCTATTTATTTGTCTCCCCATGTGGGTATGGCTAGACCCAGGATCGGTTCCTAGTGTGGGGAAGATTTTGTTCCCCAGAGGGGGGGCATTGGGGGGTGTAGGTATGGGAGGGGGATGATAGAAGGGAAGATAGTCGTTTCAGTCATGAGGGGGTTCTCCTCCCCTGACTGAGGAGGGAGCGAGGTGTTGGAACAGATATTATACTACGGTTCTAGGTGTCTCCTAGTGTTGTTGGTTTCGAGGTTCAGTAGGTTTGGTATTGTTCAGTGTGTTGTATTAAAGATAGGGGTGTTATGTCTGTGTGTGGTTGTATGCGCGGATGTGTGTGTGTTTTAATGTGTCGGTTCTGATTTGTGTGTGGGTGTGTGTATGTGTATGGGTGTGCATGCGAGTGTACCTTGCATTTCATGTTTTTGTGTGATGGTATTAGGTTCTGTTCAGTTCAGGAGTGAATTTGGTGATGAAGTTTTTTTCCTGTGTAAGTAAATAAAAATAATTGTCTGTTTGGAAGATTGGCATTATTTTGAAGCTGTTTCCACAATATTAAAATCCAAGAATCCAAAAAATAAATATCAAAATAGAATGAAAGCACCCCTACCCTTACTTCAGAAGAGCCAGTACCCCCTCCCCACTCATACACATTAGTAACGACCTCGGACCACAGCCGCCTTCCTAAGAAAGCAAATAACCCCCAAATACTATAAAACAACATACACATTCCCAAACCAATAAAAGCAAACACACACACGCGCACACACACATAAACACACACGCACACACACACACACCCTACCCCACCCTAAAGAAAAAACACATTAGCAGAAAGAAATAGCGACTGACTGACTACAGCCAGGTCAAAATCTCCCTGGACAACCCCCCCCCCCCAAAAAAAAATACCAATGTATAATAAACACTTACAAGCCCCCACCCCTTGGAAAAACTTCAAACTAACGAAAATCGCCATTTTTACACATTTGAAAATAATTTCTGACGAGGACGCATCAGACCGTCTGAGACGTACGTAAACGATTTCAATGACTTAAAAACATTATTACAATGATCCAAACATAATACTCAATGAAAAACCAAGACACGGAATAATAAAATAATGTTAAAAAATACACATTGTTGGTGACTACTCCCTTATTTAAATATACATCTTTCTTTCGTTGGAATTTATTAACCCATTTTATATATATATATATATATATATATATATATATATATATATATATATATATATATACCCCCACATAAACATTAAACAAATATAATGCCAGTACAATATTTGAAAATATGTCTGATGTGTTTGTAATGTGAAATGGATGTCTTTGTTTTATTTAGGAACGAAAAAAATGCCGTTTACATTCAAATTCAAACACGACACGTATAGTTGCAAATGTTGAGCTGATGTTTACACTTCTTAAAAGCAATCATCCTTAGAAAGTCTTAAAATAAGTCGAAACGTTTCTGAACATATACATATTTTTTATTTATCCATTACCACCGAATATTATTTACATATTTTCCATATATATACATATATATATATAAGATAGACATATATATATATATATACATAATAGAAAGATCGATATATACATGGATATATATATATAAGATAGACATATATATATATATATATATATATATATATATATATACATATATAAATTAGTGTGTATACCTTTCTGTAAAGATTAAATTTTTTTTGTATCTTCGACCTGTTAATAGCCTTATTGATTCGTACTTTACAATGATCAATTTTCTTTTCCGAACGTTGTGTACGCTCGTTTGGAAAGGTGTGTGGTGTGTGCCAGTGTGAGTGTGGCAAGAAGTGAGGGTGGAAGGGTTGATGGATATGATGTTTGAAACGCACACGGAAAGAGTGGGGGAGAGAGGGGATTTGCACCAAAGCACGCTATGTACATCACTTGAGGCAGGCAACCAAGCAATCAGGTATCAGAGGTGTGGAGTGACGATTCAACCCAACTTTTTTCTTTCTTTCCTCTTGTTTCAACCATTAGCAAGGCGTGCTGACACCCACGCGCTCAACGCGAGGCTGCACGAGAACGTGTAGTCACGTGTCACATGCAACATTTGGCGTGCACGTATCGCCAATAGAATTTCGGGTTCGACTTCTTTTTCTCTCATTCTCCTTCATCCGTTTCTTTCTTTTTTTATTATTTGTCTTTTATTTTTCATACTTCTTCAACGTGTTCTTTTTATTATTGTTTTTTCTTCGTCGTCGTCTTCTCTTTCTTTTTTTTTCCTTTTCTGATTCGTCTTCTTTCCTTTTCCTAAAACTCCTCGTCATTTTCTTCTTTCTTTTCTACCTGTTAATGTTTAACTAGCAGAGATACCCGACGTTATACAAGACTAAATAAGGACAAATAAATGTTCAATCTTCCCATTGGTGCCATCGAAATTGTTGAAATCACTTTTCTTTATTTATTTTTTTCAATTGTGGGTCTAAAATTTGAAATTTTAGATGACGTATATTACAACATAGGGCAAGTTTCTAATCGGTTTTTGTCGAAAATTCGGCTGCAAAGAGGTCAAAGCTGAGAAGAATTGACTTTGCGGTATCTAGCAAACTATTCAGCCAATTTCGAGTCTAAACATTTAAACTTTAATATAAATAGTATTCAGACATGCAGCAAGCTTTTTAATCAACTTTTTAGGCCTGAGATTTGGTGGCCAAGAGGTCACAGATGAAAGAGTTGAATTTGCAGACTCTACCAAACTGCTTCAATAATGTTAAGTGTAAACATTTGAAATTTTAGATGTAGGTTACCTGGACATGAGTCAAACTTTTTAATATATTTTTAATATATATATATATATATATATATATATATATATATATATATATATGCACATAGTTATAAACAGTACATAGGATCCGAACAAAGCCGCGCTAAACTAGTACACACACACACACACACACACACACACACACACACACACACACACATATATATATATATATATATATATATATATATATATATATATATATATATATATAAAGCTGAATGTCTGTGTGTGTGTCTGGTCACGAATAGGCTCCTATATGGTTGACTATTTTAAAAAACTGATTACATATAATGATAGAAAATGTATCATATGTATAAAATTGTGGGGCCTGCGTTCGTGCCTGGTCCACAAAGTATAAAAAAAAAAATTAAAAATTAAAAAAAAAACGTTTACAAGTGTTTTTGATATAGATGTATATAAGAATACTTTGATAAGTATGTTTTAACTTAAATATGGATGGTATAATTAATTGTGGGGTCTGCGCTCGCACCTGGCCTCCATAGAATGGAAATTGGCACACACTTTAATAAATACTTTTCATATCTATCTTCGTAAGTATACTTTGATAATTATGTTTCAGTTTGAAGAAATATAGTATATATATATATATATATATATATATATAAAGTTATAAAATATATATGACAATTTAGCTACACTGAATAGTTCGCGTTTCATCCACTCTAGGACTCTTCAGGCTT
>NC_136504.1:108757139-108882139 GCF_053919585.1 Euprymna scolopes
TTATGTAAAACTGAACAATGCTAAATTCCATTTCTGAACCTTCCTTAGAAAGTTCAAATCTCGGTCTATCCTAATCTCATTTTCACTTTTCTAATGTTTTTCTTTCTTACAAGAAAAGGTTCCCCCTTTTTTGTAACATCCCTCTCCTTCTCATTTTCAAAAAATGTACGCATTTTTAAATTCTAGTACATTTTTTTTCTTATAACAATTAGTGCTACAAAATAGAACATAACAAATATAGATAAGGAAATTCCAGACAGTTTTTATATGTGTAATGACTAAGGCTAGGCCAACAGCATATTCTTGTCATTGTTTTGAATCTCGAGTGTGTATCCGTTGATATCTTATATGCTTTTATATAGAGTGATGTGGGTCTCGGTTGATTAACCATGGCTATCTTTGTCGGATATATACTCGAGAGTCCAAAGTGAAAAGAATATTCTGTTGTCATAGCCCTAGTAATGATATACAACTATACAGCGAGTTGGTTGTCATACCTAAAGCATTATTCTTGGAGATTCACCCCTACTACTTGGAATAATAAACTGTTCTATTGTTGTATTGTGGAGTGCCCCCCAGGTTGGGAAATCGTAATAGTGCGTAGGACTCCCTGGCTGTGGTACATAGCAGTTTTAATTACGTCGGTCGTCCATGGGTTCACTTTTAAATCTTTTATTAAAGTTTTTTCTTTTCAGTTATGTATGATGGTTCCAGCCATCCATTACATAACACTATGACGTACTTTTCGTCCATGACGTCACTTCCGGGTGACGAGAACCGGTTTAGAAAAGGAGTCAGACAGAGAGTATGGTCTTCACGACTAGTCCAGCAGTTTTGCTCGATTACTCTTTCATGTATATTTGTTAATAGATATTTATTTAATTGTTGCTGTGTTTTTCTCATCAATTATTCAACCAAAAACACCACAACATTTCCCATAAGTAACAGCATGAAACTGGATACTCTATCAGACAAGATGAATTCTTTTCCTAGAATCTAATAAGACCTGTAGATCACACGAAAGAATATACATATCTATTTCAGTTGGGAAGAGGAAAAATGTTCTCAAATTCTTTACTAACTGTTTATTAAAATGACATTGTCCATCCATACTTCCGTTCAGTCTTGAAACACAAAGGATACCCCTTAGGGGCAGTGGCGCGTGTAATTGTGAGACAAGGGTTGCGCAATCCCAACCACACCTCACCTGAATCGGCAATGTTTGAGTCCAGTGGCAGAGAGAATACCAGGACGACTAGAAACAATGCCGAGATAAGCGGAGAGAACATACAGCACCTGAAAGTCCCAAATGGTCACCCATTTATTACTGACCCGGTTCAACGTTGCTTAAGTTCGGTAATTCAGCGAGAACCGGTGTGACAACGTGATTATGCCGCATTGTATTCGCTGCCCAAATAAGATATTATCGGCATAGCTAACCTATACTGCACCTTCTCCAAATGATGTTACCGTTGGGGAGGAACACCTATTAGGAAAAATGAACTGTTCTATGACGTCATTTCCGGGGAACGAGAACCCGTTTACCGAAAGCGTCAGAGGTAGACACGGGAAGAGTATGGTCGTCACCATCAGTCCAGCAGTAGCAAAGATAGTGCTCATTTTCCCCTTTTATTTATTTTGTTAAAAATTATTTATTTATTTAATTATTTAATTATTTATTTATTTAATTATTTATTTATTTAATTATTTATTTATTTAATTATTTATTAATTTAATTATTTATCTATTTATTTAATTGTATCTTCCTCGTCGATTATGTTATTTTGATTAATGCAGATTTTGTATTTATTACTATTCAAGCCTGGATGCCCGGCGTTGCCCAGGTGTTTAGAGGTGTGTGTTGAGCAAAAAAAAAAAAAATCGTGGTAGTAGGCATGCAGGTTCGAACCCGTATCGCGAAGGAAGAAAAATATGTAAGAACATGACGTCTTTGCCGTTGCGTCCATCGCCAAACCGGAAGTGGCGAAGGAAAATTAAGGTTACCCAATCGAAAAGAGGGGATGACTTTCGAAAATATCGGCGAAAAAAGCGACCACCCTGTAGAAATGTGGGCAGTTAAGGGTGAAGGAATTAATGTTTAAAGCCAATTCATCGATATTTGTCGTCCGAAGCGCCAACCTTCAAAACGATATTAATCTCGTGAAAATCCATCCCCACTATTACGTTACACATACGTATACGTAAAGTCGTTGCTCGATCTCAACCTGGCAAATTCCATTTCTTTTATTCCCCCACTTTTGCACCGGTTTTCCCCGCCTAAAATCCAAATATAAATTTTAACATGGGTTCAAATACCCTATATATTATATTTCATGTCTGCAAACCAAAACTGATAGAGGGGGTTGCAAGGCAATTTCTTAAACAAAGACGTATACGCATATATATATATATATATATATATATATATATATATATATATTTGTCTTTACATAAGAAGTAGTTGGTTGCTACACAGTCATTAGCATGTTTCGGTCCACCAGTATTTACCAACTAGAGACCTCATCAGCAACAACCCTTATTTCCGAAAACGGAATTCAAAATGAAGAGCGAAAATTAATTCTCAGCAAAAGAAGGCTTTTTTTTTCTGAGTGTGAAGATTCATGGAGAACAGGGTTGAATTGGGTGTGAATTTGTTAGTTTATTAATTTTAGTATTTGTTTTTTGTATTAAAGAGGTTTGTGTTTACTATAACGTGTTTACGCCAATATTACGCAAGTATAAATTATGTAAAATATCTGCACGAATATAATTACACGTAATAGTTAAGTAAAGACGATTATCCCATGAGAAAACTGGAAAAAAAAACTAATGTGGAATTAATTATTATTATTATTTTTTTTTATTACATTTTCACCCCAAACAAGGCACATTGCCACTTTGGTGTAGGGGGCTACTATCAGGGGAAACATCTACTGGGGTACTATGTAGGGATTAGGGCAGCGATATGTTGGTTCACGTTGCACTTGAACTTATGCATGTCAGTACAGTTGGGGAAGCAGTGACCTGGAATGGAATTCCAAAGTCTAGCAGTTCTGGGGAAGAAACTACTGGAGTAGAAAGATCTTTTACATCTAGGGATCTCTACAGTGTGGGGGTGGGATTTTGCAGCTTGTCGGGTCTGTCGAGGGTGTTCACGTCGTGGGGGCACAAGTGCCTGCAGTTCTTCAGAGCATTAACCATTATAATACTTGTAGAACAGGCAGAGGGATGCAACGTTTCGACGATGGGACAGAGGCTGAAGCTTAGATGCCAGTTTAAAATGGACGTTTAAAAGAATATGCAAATTATCTTCATCTTTTGTCTATGAATACCATTCCAAGACTGCTGTATAACAAAGTTGAATTTTCTTTTTAAATAAATAGAAAAAAAGTTGTTTTTTTATATGAATACAAGAAATCAATATTTATAGGAGTTTGTTTTTTTTAATATGGATATCAATACAAGAAATCCATATTTATAGGAGCATAGATATGTAACTTTTCAAACCAATGCATTATTCTCCTTGTACATGACTATGAGTCAAACGCGTTTTTATAGCTAGGTCAATATACGATTCACATCTTAGCAGAAATGAAATTATGCCCAAGTGATGTCCCAGTTATCTCCTGTATATTTACGATTGGGATTTTCTATAGAATAGAGCGGGATTCACTTAATCTCATTCTGAACTTATTTCCACTGCTATCCCCCACTTGCTTAACGTATTCAGCGACATAGGGGCGTTCAATTTTCCGGTTACTGAAGCATTATAGTTGATCGATTTCACGTTTCAGAGTTTTATCGACTAAGATACCCACGGGCGAAAACGATAAAAATAAAGCTGAAGGAAATCAACCATAAAGATGCACCCAAATCGTTTTAGCCTTGTAACGATGGCAACATATTGTGCTAAAGATTTTACTCAAATCTATAAATGTTAGTTGTGTTCTTTGAGTCAGGAGAGGCGGACATATTCCTAGAATAAATGGGAACAATACTTTCAAAATGAATATAAATTTAAGTGAAGGAAACTTAAATTCTTTTATAGTTTAAGGATTTTCTGGAAATGTGGGTTCCGTTACCAAGAAATTTATATTAATATTTGCGAAAACTATCTTCTCACTCTTAATCACATACTCCATCTTTCTATCTCTTTCTCTCTCACCCTATCTATCTATCTATATATCTGTCTATCTATCTTTCTATCGTTATATATACATATGCACATGAATATATTTCGGTATGAATTAATATATCTCAGGATGAATTACTCAACCTGGGAGTTTTTATATAGTTGTCTTCCTTTAAATGTAGTTTCCCTCCCTTACACACATATATATATAATTATTAATACCTACAAATACTAGTGGTTATCCTTTCAGAAATCATCAGTGCAAGTTATCACGATGTCAGGGCGGTCGGGAGATTCGAAATCATATATATATATATATATTATATATATATATATATATATTATATATATATATATATATATATATATATATTATATATATATACTAGCTTGTGGGCCCGGCTTTTCCCGGTGTGAGGTGTATGCTGAGCAAAAAAAAAAAACAAAAAAAAACGGTCAATTATTTTTTACATTGACCCCTATTATGACCCCTTAACATTTATTGTTTTGAACTCAAATACAAGTTATTAAGTTAGATCCATGTCCAAGGAACCTATATCGAAAATTTAAAGTGTTTAGACCAAAAATTGTCGGAGGAGTTTGGTAGAAATCTCAAAGGTCAAATTGTTGAATTTTGACCCCTTAACAGCCAAATTTCTGGCCGAAAACCGGTCACCTAAATTTTCCCAAATCATAGTACCCTGTATATCAAATTTCGAGTCTGTAGACTGAAAATAAAATTGACAGAGTTATTGCGTAGGGAAATGTACACAGACAGACACACAGACACGCAGACACGTTCACTTATATATATATATATATATACATATAATAATAATAATAATAATAATAATAATAATAATAATAATAATCTGGGATCGATTTCTTTCATTTCGATAGAAACAAATTTACATCAATGCAAACGCAGATGCCACGTGTGAATTCACTATGCGCACACTACCTGCCTATATCGGTAGCATGCGTTCCGGATATTATTATTAGAGTTTATTCAATATCATGTCTTTTTATACTCGTTTGTTTAAACAAGTCGGATATATATGTGTTAAAAGGACAATTATTCACAAACTCCTTGATATACCCTAGTCAACGACTGCCATATCTTTCATTATCATCCTTAGTGATTTAATTGCTTACTAGCTGCAATAATACTGAATTACCTCTTCCTTTTCATCGCTTATTTTTTAAGGGATTCGTTACATTCTGACATTCCATTATTCATTCATCTTTTTACATTTACCAACATTCGTCCCCGAATGTTGGTAAATTATTGTTATTATTGAATTACTCTCTACTATATAATTTATAATCTCATTCAAGCAGCATTCGAAAAAATATAATTTTTATTAAACTATTCAATTTCAGCCTAAATATTTCGTGCATATACAGGTAAGTATACTAACGATTACTACGATACTATCCCATTGATTGCTGTGCACGTAATAACCCTTACGGCCGGGTAACTTTCGGGCATTGATAAGTGGTGCCTACCTTGTAAAAAAAAGTATCATACGTGTTTTAGATATTGTTGCCTTTTCTTTAATGAAATTCTGTGGGTTTTGATTCCTTCTTTATTGGTTGAATGTTTTTTTTTGTGTTTAATTAATGTTTTTTTGTGCTTAATTGATGTTTTTTTTTGTGTTTAATTAATGTTTTTTGTGTTTAATGTTTTTATTCTTAATGTTTTTGTGTTTAATGTTTTTTGTGTTTAATATTTTTTAAAGGGTTTTTGTGTTTACTGTTTTTTATGATAAATGTTTTTTTTTGTGTTTATACAAAAACCCTTGGTCAAAATTTTCTTTGAAATAATAGTTATTCAATTGTTGGATTAAAGTGCAGAATAAATGCAGCGGTTTTTAAAATAAATATATACTTTATAATACCATTTATTTGTAAATACATATATACTTTATAATACCATTTATTTGTAAATACATATATACTTTATAATACCATTTATTTGTAAATGCATATATACTTTATAATACCATTTATTTGGAAATAAATATATACTTTTGTTGTGGTTGCAAGGTTGAACAATAATTAGTAAGGAAATACAATGAAGACACAAACAACAAGATAACGCAATAATAAGTGTATTAAAGAAAAGGTATATTTACAATATGTAAAAATGACGGCGTTGAGTCAGAGAGTCTTGGTGGGAGGACATGTACACTCTTCGGCGTCGCTTCCGGTGGCATTTGAGTAAGACACACCAAGGCCAACCTAGGCTTGCCATTTATAGTGTTATGTTATTCGCATATGCAAATAAGTGGTTGCCACCACAACACCCCCCTCCCAAGATTTGAAGTCACACAGATTTCAATATCTTTTTCTTTTTGGGTTTACCATTAATGGTTCATTCACTTTTCTTTTCCTACCTGATCTTCGGGGTTCAGGTGCATTTTGAGGCGGTTCCAAATTAAAAGATTCGTATATGATATATATGGTGTCCTCCTCTTCGACTGTTGTCGTATCATCATCATCTTGGATATGACGTTTTTTTATCTGATTTAGGTGCCTTTTATGTATATTCTGTGGACCTTTAATCATGGATGTACAATCACCAATGCGTTTATCCACTACTCCATATTCCCAGTAAGATGTGTTATTTCTGTAGCACTTAAAATATACTCGATCTCCCGAGTTATATTTCTTTCTTCTCGTGTGTGTAGTGTTTCGGATAATTGCCTGCCTTGGCAATAGTTTGTCAAACGCTGATTTTACCTTTCTGGCAAACATTAGATCAGCTGGTGATATGTTTCATGGTGTACTAGGATGTGGTGTAATCCTATATACTTGCAAGAATTGTTGCAAAGCTTTTTCTGTTGGTGTTCCAATGGATTTCTTTAACGCTCGTTTTAGCGTGTCCACGAATCTTTCCGCGAGGCCGTTCGACCTTGGATGATACGGCGGAGTCGTGATGTGCTTCACTCGGAACGTGTCGCAAAATTCCTTAAACTCTGCGGATGTGAACTGCGTTCTGTTGTCAGTGACCAGTGTGTCTGGTACACCGAATCTTGCAAACAACTCGTGTAGGAACCCTATTGAGTTGTTCGTTGTTGGATTCCTGCAACGCATTACCTCCGGCCATTTTGTGAAACTATCCACTACGATTAAATAATAGTTTTCATCTACTGGACCAGCGAAGTCCATGTGGATTCTCGACCATGGTTGGTCGGTTTTCGGCCAAGGTTTGTGTACTATAGGTGGAGATTTTGCCGCTAACTGGCATCCTTTACATTTATCAATTGTTGTCGCTATGTCAGTGTCCATGTTACGCCAGGTCACGTAGCTTCTCATTAACGACTTCATTCGATTTATCCCCGGATGCCCTGTGTGGAAATCTCTTAACATCCTATTCTGCAATGTTTTGGGTATTACCACTCTCTCGCTGTACAGTAACACATATGGAGAAAACTTCCTGCACCTTTGTGTCCGTTATAATTTTCTCTTTTATGTCCTTTATATATTCGTCTTTCTCAGCTTCCCATTTAATGTCCAACAAAGTTACGGGTAGTTCCTTAATGATGTTTGCTACCATATTTTTTACTTCAACATTTGTCCGAATTGCTGCAATGACTGATTCTTCCAGATTGTGTTTCAGTGGTATCAGTCTTGACAGTCCGTCCGCATGGCAAATCTTTTTTGATGCTAGATGTTGTAGCTGGAACTCGTAATTAAGTAGCATTGTACCCCAGCGCAGCAATCTATTTGTGGTGTATACCGGAAATCCTTTTTTTGATCCATAGATCGTGACTAACGGTTTATGGTCGGTTTCAAGTATAAATATAAATATCGGTGAGATTTAGTCACGGCAAAGATTATGCTCAACGCTTCTTTTTCGATTTGTGAATATGCCCTTTCGGCTGGTATCAGCGTTCTCGAAGCATGCGCTATTGGTTTTCTAGACCCATCCGGCATAATATGTTGAATGCATGCTCCTAAGCCGTAGGAGCTAGCGTCACTAGCGACGATTATTTTTAAGTTTGTGTCAAAGTGCGTTAAGAATAATTCGGATGTTAGTGCGCTCTTTATTTTGTCAAAAGCGGTTTGACATTCTTGCGTCCAGTTCCACGGTGTATCCTTTTTAAGCAGATTATTTAAGGGGGCTCGCAAGTTATTCATTCCGTCAATAAAAGATTGGTAATAATTTGCGAGTCCTAAGAAACTCTGCAAGGTTGTTACATTATCGGGTGCTGGCATATTTTTTATTGCCGCAGATCTGTCTGGGTCTGGACGTCGTCCATGTTTGTTTATTATGTGTCCAAGATACTTAATCTCGCTCATACAAAAGTCACATTTACTTTCTTTTACTTTAAAGCCGAATTCTTGTATTCGAGTAAATACTTGTTTCAAATGTTCCTTATGTTCTTCTAGGGACTTGCTCCTGACAACAATGTCGTCCAGGTATGCACATGCGCACTCAATACCACTTAGCATGGTGTCCATCGCTTGCTGAAATATGGCAGGCGCTACTTTGATGCCAAAAGGCAATCGGTTGTATTTGTATAATCCCTTATGCGTATTGATGCATAGTATTTTTGAGCAATTCTCCTCGACCGGTATTTGCAAATACGCGTCGCTCAAGTCTATCTTGGAGAAGATATTACCCCCATTCAACTTCGTGAATATTTCCTCTGGGCTTGGTAGGGGGTAATGGTGATCTTTTAATAAGGAGTTGACCCCGGTCGAAAAGTCTGTGCACACTCTAACTTCGTCATTCTTTTTCTTTACGTATACGGTGGGGGCTGCCCACTCGCTGTGTTCTATTTTTGATAGAATTCCCGTCTGTTCCAATCTATTTAATTCTTTATCAATCTTTTCCAACCCAGCGAACGGAACATTTCGCTTTTTTCTAAAAATTGGGCTGGCGTTTTCTTTAAGTTCAAACGAGGTCTTGAATTTATTGCAGCAACCTAAGTTAGTCGTGAATGCCTCAGGAAATAATTCTTTTAAATCGTCTTTTATATTTACTGTTGTTGGAGAAGAATATTCTAATTTTTTACAGAATGTATTGATTGGCTTATCCCATAGTCCGAATTTCTCAATTAAATCTATTCCAAGCAGATTTTCACTATTTTTCAGTACAAATATTTTTAATTTCTTCGAAATCCCTTTCAATTTTATCGGGAGGACAACTTCTCCTTCAAATTTTATACCACCACCAGTTACCGTCCGGGCTGCTTTACTATTTTTCATCATGCCCGGTTTTCCCAACTTTTTCTACGTATTCAGGTTTATTATAGAAACATCGGAGCCGGAGTAGAGTTGTAACTTTATTGATGCTTTAAATATTTCTACTTTTACGTATTTTCGCCGATCTTTGTCTAATTTTGTATTTGATTTTGTTTGCTGTACTCTCTTTCTGGTGTAATCTTTATATCTGCAGCAATCGCTTTTGTGTCCCACCTTCTTACAAATGTAGCATTTTTTCTTCTCATAAGGACAATCTGATTCCCAATGCTTTTCTGCACATCTCTTACAGTTATATCTAGGAAGAGGCTTGTTATATTCTGTACTATATTTATGGTTATTATCTTTGGAATATCCCGTTCCATTGCTTTTCTTTGTAAAGTTCTTGGTTGGTGCGTATGGTTTTCTAACTTTTCTTACATATGCCACTCCGGATTCTTCTATATTTTTTTAAATCCTTTTTTAGTGTAATGGCCTTTCACAGTCCTCTGCTAGTTCCTGGAGGGTTAAATCTTGCTCAGATTCCAGCTTAGACAACACTCATCTGCGTATTTCTGCATTTTTCGTGGAAACTAACCCTTGAGCGAAGAGTAGACATTTAAAATCTTCTATCGTTAGTTCTGCAAGCTTAAAATTATCGCAGTTTTTATTGACAACTGATGCGTATGTCAAATAATCTTGGTTGTCCATCTTTCTTAGATTCATGCACAGCCATCTTTTATGAAAAAGAGATATATTTGGATTAAATAATTCTTTTAGTAATTTTACAGCTTCCATGAACTCTAATTCCGCAGTTTTTTTTAGGTAATATGTAATCTACATATTTGCTGTGTTCTGATGTACCCAATTTTCTGAGTAAGAGGCTCACTTTCTGACTATTTGGCCAATTTTTACAATCCAGTTGAAAAACATCCTCGTATCTTGTGTAGTATGCTTCAAAATTCTTCTCTTCCTCAGGCACATAATGAAATGTGTCCATGCTATTAAAAATAGTTGTATGGGAGAAATTAACATTATCGACATTTTCTCGATTACTCTTTAGTAGTTCCAGTGTTTTAGCAAAACGTTCATGTTGTCTTTCTTCATATTCCAATTGTAGTTTCTTATGCCTTTCTTCCTGTTTCAATTGCAGTTTTTTCTGCTTTAATTGTGCCATTTTCTGCTTTTCTTCTTGTTCCTGCTGCCATTTCAATAATCTGTCCCCTCTCTTTTCCTCGCGGTCAGCCTGTGCCTGTATTTGTGTTTGCAAAAGCTCGTTTTGTGTAGCTTGTCTGCGTTCATCCCGCTCAGCCTGTGCTTGTAAAAATTGCATGAACATTTTTGATAAGTCTTCCATGTTTTTTTTTGTTTTTTTTTAGTGTGTAGTTAAAAAAAATATTGTACCATGTACAATATACACCGGTTTGGTTACAACAAAAAAGCAATTGCTGTAAGCTCCTGTTTTCAATAATAATATCGCTGCTTGCAATAATATATTCTTTTTGCGAGTCACGCTGCAAAAAAAAAATAAAACAGGTTTATCTGGAATCACGAAATGGAATTGACTTTCCGTTTTTAGGCACTTACTAATAAGTAACTCTTTCCACCAAATAATTTTTTTTTAATCGAGTCACAATTGAATAAATGTATGCAGTACATTTAGTTCTTGGAGTTTTTTTTTAGTATTTTAGTAATTACAATACCTCTTAAATTGAGATTACCTTTTTTTCGTGACGTTTTACTGTATTATCCGTTATTCAGTGACAACTTCAAGAAAAAAATCCTTTCCTTTAATTTAAATTTTAGCTGTGGTATTTCCTTTTAGTACCGACGTCAACCAAAACATTAATTAAAAAGTCCTTTAGTTGTTGTTTTGTTTACGGAGAACAGTGATTAGAATCCACTGGTGAACTTTTTTCGTAGGTTACTTCCTTGCTTTTCGTAATACGGGTCTGACCTGTCGTTTTTGCGACAGAACAAAGTTCGCTTTTCGTTTGCAAGTTGGTCCTTTAGTAAGATTTGTCGTGTAGCGACAAAACAAAAATTCACTTTTACATTCGTTTGCAAGTCGGATTCCCAGAAAACGGCGCAAATTGTCGCTTTTGCCACGTTAGAGTTTTTTTTTTCACTTGAGTTGAAACTTCTCTTTAGTTTAAAATCCGTTTGCTCGTCAACACTTTGCATTCCTTAAAAAAAATGGTTAACCTTTGCGTTGTACTTTTTTTTTTTAAATAGTTCTTCGTCAAACTGTTATATTTGACGCTTCATATCTCGTCGCCAACTGTTGTGGTTGCAAGGTTGAACAATAATTAGTAAGTAAATACAATGAAGACGCAAACAACAAGATAACGCAACAATAAGTGTATTAAAGAAAAGGTATATTTACAATATGTACAAATGGCGGTGTCGAGTCAGAGAGTCTTGGTGGGAGGACATGTACGCTCTTCGGCGTCACTTCCGGTGGCATTTGAGTAAGACACACCAACGCGAA
Source organism: Euprymna scolopes (assembly GCF_053919585.1). Lineage (NCBI taxonomy): Eukaryota > Metazoa > Mollusca > Cephalopoda > Sepiida > Sepiolidae > Euprymna > Euprymna scolopes. The sequence continues at coordinate 108,768,956 of NC_136504.1, forward strand.
CCTAGGCTTGCCATTTATAGTGTTATGTTATTCGCATATGCAAATAAGTGGTTGCCACCACAACAACTTTATAATACCATTTATTTGTAAATGCATATATACTTTATAATATCATTTATTTGTAAATACATATATAATTTATAATACTATTTATTTGTAAATAAATATATACTTTATAATACCATGTATTTGTAAATACATATATACTTTATAATACCATTTATTTGTAAATAAATATATACTTTATAATACCATGATTTGTAAATAAATATATACTTTATAATACCAGTTATTTGTAAATACATATATACTTTATAATATCATTTATTTCTAAATAGATATATACTTTATAATACCAGTTATTTGTAAATACATATATACTTTATAATCCCATTTATTTGTAGCTAAATAAGTACTTTATAATACTATTTATCTGTAAATAAATATATACTTTATAATACAATTTATTTGTAAATAAATATATAATTTATAATACTATTTATCTGTAAATAAATATATACTTCATAATACCATTTATTTGTAAATAAATATATACTTTATAATACCATTTATTTGTAAATAAATATATAATTTATAATACCATTTATTTGTAAATAAATATATACTTTATAATACCATTTATTTGTAAATAAATATATAATTTATAATACTATTTATTTGTAAATAAATATATACTTTATAATACCATTTATTTGTAAATAAATATATAATTTATAATACCATTTATTTGCAAATAAATATATACTTTATAATACCATTTATTTGTAAATAAATATATAATTTATAATACCATTTATTTGTAAATAAATATATACTTTATAATACCATTTATTTGTAAATAAATATATAATTTATAATACCATTTATTTGTAAATAAATATATACTTTATAATACCATTTATTTGTAAATAAATATATAATTTATAATACCATTTATTTGTAAATAAATATATACTTTATAATACCATTTATTTGTAAATAAATATATAATTTATAATACCATTTATTTGTAAATAAATGTATACTTTATAATACCATTTATTTGTAAATAAATATATAATTTATAATACCATTTATTTGTAAATAAATATATACTTTATAATACCATTTATTTGTAAATAAATATATAATTTATAATACCATTTATTTGTAAATAAATATATACTTTATAATACCATTTATTTGTAAATAAATATATAATTTATAATACCATTTATTTGCAAATAAATATATACTTTATAATACCATTTATTTGTAAATAAATATATAATTTATAATACCATTTATTTGTAAATAAATATATACTTTATAATACCATTTATTTGTAAATAAATATATAATTTATAATACCATTTATTTGTAAATAAATATATACTTTATAATACCATTTATTTGTAAATAAATATATAATTTATAATACCATTTATTTGTAAATAAATATATACTTTATAATACCATTTATTTGTAAATAAATATATAATTTATAATACCATTTATTTGTAAATAAATATATACTTTATAATACCATTTATTTGCAAATAAATATATAATTTATAATACCATTTATTTGTAAATAAATATATACTTTATAATACCATTTATTTGTAAATAAATATATAATTTATAATACCATTTATTTGTAAATAAATATATACTTTATAATACCATTTATTTGTAAATAAATATATAATTTATCATACCATTTATTTGTAAATAAATATATACTTTATAATACCATTTATTTGTAAATAAATATATAATTTATAATACCATTTATTTGTAAATAAATATATACTTTATAATACCATTTATTTGTAAATAAATATATACTTTATAATACCATTTATTTGCAAATAAATATATACTTTATAATACCATTTTTTAACTTTTTTAAAATTAAATTTTCACCCCAAACAAGGTCCATCGCCTCTTTGGTGTAGGGGGCTACTATCAGGGGTAACATCTACTAGGGTACTATGTGCGGATTTGGGCAACAAGATGTCAATTCATGTTACACCTGAACTTCTGTACGTAAGTACAGTTTGGGAAGCAGGGACCTGGAATGGAATTTGAAAGAATAACGGTTCTGGGGAAGAAACTATTGGAGTAGAAAGAGCTTTTACATCTAGGGATCTTTACTGTGTGGGGGTGAGATTTAGCTGTCTGTTGGGTTTGTCGAGGATGGTTACGTCGTGGGGGCACAAGTGCCTGCAGTTCGTCAGAGCATTCTTCAGTAAAATACTTGTAGAACAGGCAGAGGCCTATCAGATTGGCGACTCTCTTTTGAACCTTGTCCAGGAGCGAAAGACTAGTAGCAGATGCACCAGCCCAAATATGACAGCAATACTCCATACCTGGGCGAATGGTGGCCTTATAGAGGTACAGGATACTTTCGGGTGTTAATAATTATCTAGCACGGTAGATAGAGCCTACCTTCTTAGCAGCGGCCCTGGCAATGCTTTCAATGTAATTGTTCCAACTCATGTTTCCTGTGAACGTTAGGTCAACGAGTTTGAAAGATACTCAGATAAAGTGTCGTTGGCCATTGATATTGGTGGCAGAAAGGTTTCTTGTAATTATTGAAGGAAACTATACCATTTATTTGTTAATAAATGTCATACATTATATTACTCAGTTTTTAGTTAAATACATATTTTATATTTCCAGTCAGTTGTTAATAACATGAATATTTTAATAAAATAGATTCTACATAACACCACTTTACTTTATAATAAATTCATAATAATCATTTGTTGTTAATAAGATAAATACGTTATATTAACATTTGATTTTAATAAAATATATACTTTATTTTACCAAACCATAGTTTAAGGACCGTTTTATATTAGGAACCTTCACTTATAGGAGAAAAGAATTTATTAAATGGGTGAAAACACAGATTAGTTTCAAAACATCTCCTAACAATTTTAGCACGGTATCTTCATCATATATGTATCGACATTTTTTTCTTTTTTCTTTATTTTTAGTGGTTGTAGAATCTCGATAAAACGATTTAAACGTATCAATTAAATTAAATTAGTCATAACTTTAAAGTTTTTTTGGGGGGATGAGGTTTCATGCAACTTAATCTGAGAAAAGGCAATTCCTGCCCTAAAATGTAAATAAAATGTAAAAGTCCGATTAAATATATTTATTTTTTATGAATGTGTTTAATAAATGTTTTGAAACAATTATTTTGCTTATTAAATTGTTTGGTGACAGCACACACTCGTCGAACAAAACATATCTGTTATATTTAATGCCATGCAGGTACGAACTCGCGTACAACTGTTCCTCAATCAATTTTCTGATTGCATAAAAGGTGTAAATATAACGCTGCGCGTAATTATCAGTTACGTTCGCATGTCCAAATAAGCATATTGCATAATCGAACGACTTGCAGACAGTGAAATCCATTGAAATGGATTAGGGGAACTTATTCTTCCTGATTTACGTAAAAAATACTGAGTCAATTAAATCAATTATTAATGACACATTACATAAATCAATTATTAATAACACATTACATAAATTAATTATTAATAACACATTACATAAATCAATTATAAATAACACATTACTTAAATCAATTATTAATAACACATTACATAAATCAATTATAAATAACACATTACTTAAATCAATTATTAATAACACATTACATAAATTAATTATTAATAACACATTACATAAATCAATTATTAATAACACATTACATAAATCAATTATTAATAACACATTACATACATCAATTATTAATAACACATTACTTAAATCAATTATTAATAACACATTACATAAATCAATTATTAATAACACATTACATAAATCAATTATTAATAACACATTACATAATGTTGGACATTTTCAGAATAACATAGGCTGTTTATTTATTTATTTGTTTGCGGACTGTAATCTTCCTCTTTATAATTGTTGTTTTTTCATCACGTTTCGGCCAACTCATCCTTTGGCCTTCTTCAGGCGATTAACCGCGATGGGATAGAGATTCTGAGTCTCGTAACTGTATCGCTAGTGATGCAGTAATTGCTGAGGATACGGTTATGAGACTCAGCATTCCTATAACGTCGCAGTTAATTACCTGAAGAAGGCCAGAGGATGAGTTGGCCGAAACATGGTAAAACAACAACAACAACAATTATAAAGATGAGGATAGTAGCGTGCAAACAAATAAATAACTATTGGATGTTAGAAGATTTATTATGGCAAGCTTTGTTGCTGAAGGGGCTTATACATCTACATTTTTTTAACAGATTTGTCATAGAGTTGAGTCCGTCTCCTCGTAGCCGGAAATCTACATTATCTTCCAAAATATTTCATGAATTGTTGCAATATTTTTGGGTTGTAATGGGGTATGATCCCACACAGTCGGGAGTTCTATTTATAAACGATGCTGCTAGGAACTGACGAATCAAATTAATTCATGTTCTGCTACCAACCAATCAGAAACCAGGATTACTTCATAAAAATTAAACTTTTTCTGTAGCAACTTCGCATATGTTTCCTTTGTGTCAACACAGAAAGAATCTTTTGCTCTGCGGCTTCCAACTCAAGAACTGTCTACTGAGAAACAATCACCTCCAGGACTTGAGTCAAATCACAAACAATCGGAAACTGTTCCGTCTACTGAGAAACATTCACCTCCAGGACTTGTATAGAAAAACTAACTACCGGAAACTATTCTTTCAACTGAGAACCACTCACTTCAAGGACTTGTATAGAACATCTAATCATCGGAAATTGTTCTGAAATTAAACATGGCTTACAACTCTGGATGATGCTCAACAAGAAGCAACAAGATGTAAGTCCGTATCCAACACCAACTTTTATATTGTTCTTTAACGTCAAAGTATGCTTCGCCGGGAAAATGTATGTAAAACTTTAATATGACTATACGGCATGCTGAATTTAATGACTTTAATAGAGATATCCATGCAGAAAAAAAAAATCCGAGACAATAACATGAACGTCGTGTAAATGTTCCTGACGCACGTGGAATTGCTGATGTAATAGTGAATCAGAAGTTCTATCAGCGAAAAAATTATTTTACATCTCTGAAACAATCAACTACAACGTATCGCTGAAATCAATTAAGCACATGTTTCCTTATAGTATTCATCTATTAGGCAGGTAAGGAAGGTTATAATTTATTTGTGTAGAAAAATAATCTTCATAACAAAGTGTTAGACGTAGGAAAACAGATATTAACGCATTTTTTTAAATAGATATCCATATTATTTTCGTATGTTAATGAAAGCACACACATAAAATTCTAGTCTTCTTGGAAGTTATCATTCCCAGCTGCAATGCATTTCTTGAAGGCCTCATGGAAGTCCGCTTGTGTGAGCGTGTCAATGACCCTCGTCACAACCCCTTTTATTCCCACATTTCTGTCATAACGACAGCCTCTAGGGTTTACCTTGCGCTTACGAAATAACCAAACTGTCACAGTCAGCTACGTCATGACTGAGAAATCTGAATTGATAAGGTCGACTATAGGGAGGATGAGAAACTGTTTCATGCACATCTTGGTCAAACAGGCTTTGACAAGAATGAAGCATCCTTGGAACAAACTCTGCGCAAATCTTCCGCATCTTTAGTTCTCCCGAATAATTGTGTGTACAGTTCCCACACTGACATCAAACTGTACACATATTGGCTCTATAGAAACACAACGGCCATTATCAATGAAATTCTTTATTTGTTCAATCAACGCTGGTGTTCTGACTTTCTAACTCCTCCCACACTTCTCATCATCTCTCTCAAACCCCCTGCCTTCATTGAATCTCTTATGCCATTCAAAAACTGATGCTCGATTCAGGCAAGTTTATCTAAAAACAGTCTGGAGCATTCCATACATTTCTGTGGCATTTATTCCAAGTTTAGAACAAAATATTATGACATATCGTTTTTCTAAAGTGTCCTCATCGTATTTTTGAGAGTGAAATTATAAAAATTGGCCAGTCATCTCATAAGCTGTATAGCATAAACGTACTGAATTTTTCAAGAGTCTACGACAATTTTAAATGCTTGTACAAAATAAATCTGGAATCTTATTGAAAGCACCCCGTACATAGTTTATAATGATAGTTTCAACAAGTTTATTAAAAGTAGGCAACTATAACAAAATATATAATTGACATGTATGCTTAAATAGAGCATGATACGCTTATGTATATTAAAAGTCATCAAAGGGAACTAAGAGTTGCCGATTACATTCATTAAATATTGGAACATTTATCGGAAGATCTCAATATACCTACAAGCACAAAGGATTCGATGGTATATGAGAGAAAAATGAAAGTGCAGATTCATTTATATCTTTTTTTTTTTGATACGGTGGTCACCACTTATCAAGGCCCGGAAGCCACTCAGGGATAAGGGTTAGTGCAAGTACAGTACGTTAGTGTGGAGATTTAATGAAGTGTCTACTTAAGGGGGCGGTTCATCAGGAATGTGTTTACGTTGGACTTGAAGACATCCAGGTTGTAGTAAGGTGGGAAACAGGGAGACGGAACAGAGTTCCACAGGCGTGCAGTTCTAAGAAAGAAGCTTTGTTCATGGAATCTACGTTTTGATTTAGGCACATATAAAGAGTGGGGAAAATTTTTGACAGTGGATTCAGCTAGACGGGTGTTTCTCGTAAAAGATTGGTATGGGGGGACCAGAGATTATAACTTGTCCTATTAAGCCTTGTTAGAGTTCAAGTCCGGCTTCGAAACCTAGAAGATGATGCCCTTTTCTTTGTTTACTAGCTCATTCCCACAGCAGAGACGTCTCTGCTCTATTGTTATTTAAACTGCTTCACTGAATTCTAATCTATAGACTCCTCTTTCCAAACTTTCACAAAATCAGTTTTTTTTTTTTTTTATTACATTTTCACCCCAAACAAGGCAAATTGCCACTTTGGTGTAGGGGGCTACTATCAGGGGCAACAACTACTGGGGTACTATGTAGGGATTTGGGCAGCAAGGTGTCGGTTCACGTTACACTTGAACTTCTGCACGTCAGTACTGTTGGGGAAGCAGGGACCTGGAATGGAATTCCAGAGTCTTGCGGTGCTGGGGAAGAAACTATTGGAGTAAAAAGATCTTTTACATCTAGGGACCTCTACAGTGTGGGGGTGGGATCTAGTAGCCTGTCGGGTTTGTCGAGGGTGCTCGCGTCGTGGGGGCACAAGTGATTGCAGTTCGTCAGAGCATTCACCACTAAAATACTTGTAGAAAAGGCAGAGGGATGCAACATTTCGTCGATGGGACAGAGGCTGAAGCTTAGATGTTCACTAGTTACAACCATTATAAACGATTTTACCCAAAATGCCTAAATCTAAAGGCAGAGTCCATAGCAAAATTTATTTTCCGGAACTGCCCATCTGTAAAACACTGTTCCTCTGTCCTGCTTCCTGATTTAATACAACATGGTAGCCTTGAAACCTGATGTATCTAATTTACACCATTAACAACTACTAAACTACAATGTAACTTTCATTAACTCTTATCCTTCAGTGGCATTTGGCCCTTGAAAGTGGTTATTCCTATGTAAAAAAACATGCAATCCGAAATAACCTGAGATTATGAAAAACGCACAACCACATGGACACCATGACATCATAACAAAACTTTCACTCATAAAGCTGTTATATCTTGTTCAAACTACTTACAAAACAATACATTTTTATTTATGTATTTTTTAATTTTCTTCCTTGTAAAATTATAACGCTGGGTATGGGGCAGCTACACCACCTGCCAACATTACCTTGCTTTTTATTGAAACCAACCGAGAGCTCTTTTTAGTATCCTCATTGTTCCCTTAAGTGCAATTGTCTGGATCTCTTTTGCACTTGGTTCACTAGGAATATTAGTTAGGTAGGACTTCAGGTTCTTCTTCATAAGTCATGTAAAACCTATAATAACTGATATGATTGATATCTCCCTAAGATTCCAGTTTCTTTTCATATCATACATGAGACCTTGATATTTGGTCTGTTTCTCCCTTTCAGCTCTGTTCAGACCTCCATCATTAGGAACACTCACTTCAGCCACAGTATCAACATCTCTGTTGACTTACGCTAAACAAAAATTGCTCAATATACCAGATAGAGCAAATGAATTATAATTTAATAATTTAAATTTTATTATATGAAATGGTTCAATTGCAAATCGAACATTTTTATTATATGCAATATAGTATATAGTAAATTATTATGTCAGTATTTTCAGTTGAAAAAAATCGCTCAACTTAGCTCATATGCACAAATTAGATCAATTTGACAGAGTTAAAAAAAATTCAAAAGAATACATGTTTAAATTTCAACAGTATTTCATGTGGTTAACGGTAGCCGAATAGATTAGGTTTTAGGTAATTAAGCCAGAGATGGCATCTGTTGCCGGGTTCGACTGGTGTTAATCGTGACACTCTGCACTGATGATTCCCGAAAGGATGAAACACAAGTGTCTGTAGGTATGTAATAGTGATTATAGTAACTACTCATATATATATATATATATATATATATATATATATATATATATATATATATATATATAGTAATTTATAAAATATATATGGCGACTAAGCTACACTGAATATTCTGCGTTTCATCCAACTATAGGATTCGTCAGGCTTATGCGCGAATTCTGTCGTTGATTCTTGTTTTTATATATGTTGAGAATTTCTAGTTGGCCAATCAGCTTTCTAGAATCCACCGCGCCCCTTCCGAATAAATACTGGGAATTCAAAGAAAGCGGACATTCGCCGGTAGTCGAATGGAAAATAATGAGACAAGCTACTACATGCAGACATTTAGACGACCCATGTAAATTATGCCTCCATGAAAAATTTTCTATCCTGTACTTTAAAGAACCTCAAAATCTATTAAACTGTAGGCGGGAAACAGCAAACAACTGTGTTCATAAAATAAAACTTACTCTAAGATAGCGATACAAAATAGCTTTAAAACTAACAATAACAATAGAAAACAAACAAATAAATAAATTAAATAAACATGAATATACATAAACGATCACACAAATATATGTATGTATATATATATATATATATATATATATATGCATATATGTATGTATATGTGCATTATTGTGTACATATAGGTATATTTATATGTAAAAAAAAGGAGAACGGCCGCCTAAAACCACTAACCTAGTTCTAAAACAGATCCTTTGTTTGATAAAATGCATGCCCATTGGCTGATAGGAAGGGGCGCATTGGATACTAGAAAGCTGATTGGCCAACTAGAAATCCTCAACATATATAAAAACAAGAAGCAACGACAGAATTAGCGCATAAGCCTTACGAATCCTATAGTTGGATGAAACGCAGAATATTCAGTGTAGCTTAGTCGCCATATATATTTTATAAATTACTAACTAGCTCTACCTACGTATTGAGCACTTTTCAAGTAAATACTTAAAGTTTACGCATAAATCTATACTTTCGTATATTAAATTTATGTGAATAAATGAAGTAATTATGTATATATATATATATACAAGTATATATATATATATACATAATTAATGAAATTAAAAGGATGTAGTGTCTAACTTATATACGCAATGGTAAACTTCAATCTAATATAAATACCAGTACTTATATATAGATAATTTAATCCCAACCGATAATAAAGCTCAATACGCAGCAGAGAGAAAGAAAATTGAAACTGTAAGTTGAACTTTACAGTCAAAATTTATTGTTCGAGTTAATACTCCAAAAACAATTTACAATTTGTAAATTGTTTTTTGTAGCATTCAGTCGATTCGTAGCCTCGTAGGGGATGTCCTTTTCTCTTCCCTTCCACCTCTTTCTCACAGAAGAGATATTGCGAGTTTGTCTTTGCTTTATCGTTATTTTCATTGCAAGTGCTCGACGGAGCTGCACTCTATGCCCCCCCCTCGCCAAACTATCACAAGAAACAATCGTCCAGTAGAAAACATTATCCATAATTCCCTCCACTCTTTATCTGTGCCTAAACCTAAACGTAGATTCCATGAACCAAAGCTTCTTTCTTAGAACTGCACGCCTATTGAATTGTCTTCCGTTTTCCTGCTTTCCAGCTGACTACAATATGGTTGTCTTCAAGTCTAGCGTAAAACGTTTTTGATGAGGCGATTCACTTAAGTTTAGAAATTTACCGAATTTCAATTACTAACGATTACTATATTGCCCAATTGTCCATTGTACGCTGTTTAACCCTGACCTCGAGTTGCCTCTTGGCCTTGATAAGTAATGATGTCTATGTAAAAAATGTTCAACTCACAGTTTTCATTTTTTATTTCTCTCTCTCATAAATATATATATGTATATATAAATCAATATATATTATAAATGTATATATTTCTTAAATTTTTAACCTTTATTACTAAAGAAGAAAATATCACTGCTCTTTCCTCCTTTTTTTCCCTTTTGTGCGTTTTAAATGAAAGTAAAATATATATATATATATATATATACATATATATATATATATATATATATATTGTTGTGTTTGCGTAGGTTTATCTTCATCTTTACAGTTACTGTTGCTTCACCACGTTTCGGCCAACTCATCCTTTGGTCTTCTTCAAGTGATCAACCATAACAGGATTGGAATGCTGAGTCTCGTAACTGTATTCCCAGTAATTACCTCCTTCTATAGTTGTTGAATTCTCGCCCTGTTTTGGCCAACTAATCCTCTAGCCTGCTTTGGGTAGGATTGAAACCGCTATGTTCAGATAAGGTTCAAATGAAACCGTTGAGACTCAATGATTCACTGCGCCATATTTATGAAGATGAGGATAACAGTCCTCAAGAAAGAGTAATTATCTGAAAGGAGTGCAATAAAAATAAAAACAATATAGAAATATATTTTTATTTCAAAATGTTTATATGCTTATTGGTTTGTTTTTGTAAGTAACCTTTTTCCTGTTTAGTAATAAATCTTACAATGACATATATATATATATATATATATATATATATATATATATATATATATATGTATATATATATAACTTGGATTTTTTCACGGTATATAAGCTTATTTGATACTGGAGATATTCATAAAGGTACCCTATTTCCAAAAGAGATATAACATATGAGAAATATTTGGAATCAAGTCTCCCTCTTGCTGTTATTTCAGATAATTTAAAACTCTGTTTTAGTCTTCTGTCAATGAAGGCAACAGGTTTTGTGGATATCTATCTATCTATCTATCTATCAATCTATTTATCTATCTCTCCCTCTCTCTCTCTCCCTTTCTCGCTCTCTCTCTCTCTCTATATATATATATATATAAGTAAACATGTATGTCTGTGTGTGTGTCTGCGTACATTTCCCTACGCAATAACTCTGTAAATGTTTAGTCTACAGACTCGAAGTTTTATATCTAGGGTACTGAGATGTGGGAAAATCTATGTGATCGGTTATCGGCCAGCGATTTGGCTGATAATGGGATCAAAGTTCAACGATTTGACCTTTGAGAACTCCTCCGTCAATTTTTGGTCTAAACACTTGAAATCTTAAATATAGGTTCCTTAGACATGGATCTAATTTAATATTAATAATAACTTGATTTGAACCCAAAACAATAAATCTTAAGAGGTCATAATAGGGGGCAACTTAAAAAAAAAAGGACCGTTTTTTTTTGCTTATTTTTTTGCTCAGCATACACCTCCAAACATCCGGGCAACGCCGAGCAACCATGCTAGTGTACATATATATATATATATATATATATATATATATATATATATATATATATATATATATATTAATTCTTAATTTAGCTTAAATAATGCGAAGCTCGCGATTTGTTTACAAACAAACGTTTGAGCCCTCTACGAGTAGCGGACGGATGTTTATTTAAATAATCGTTCGGACAGGTTAATTTCGGCCACCGATTCCGTAGTCAAGGGGTAGGACTGCCGACTGTCATCACGACGGTTCTAGGTTCGATCGCTCGGCTTGGGAGAGGTGTTAGTCTAGCGGCACTGATGAGTTGTGATACAACGAAACAGGTCTGTATGTCGATGACTAAAATATATTTTATATATATATATATATATATATATATATATATATATATATATATATATATAAACTTCCAGATACTGGAAGTAATTTAGGATTTAGATCTAAAGATTGGATGAAAATATTCTAGATTGCGTAAACTACGTATATACTGTCTTTTATTTTATCTTTCCTAAATGCAAAAAAGACAAAATAGTCCGCAAACGTTTAAAGTAATAAACCAAATTAAATAAAAGAAAAAATAAATCTACCCACTGATAAAATGGAACGTTAATCTCAACCCATTTTTCTCCCAACCACCACTTCGCGTCGTACCCGCCATCATTTGTCACAAAACAGGAGCAATCATTAATTATGATAAAGATATTCTGCACACAAGGTCCTCTAAAGTCAATAGAAAGAGAAATAATCCAGGCGGGGCCAAACAATCGATTACGCCAAAACCCGGAATTTGCCCTTCGGATAGCAATCGGCATGATGTATTCATGAATTCACGTCCGGTCGGTATTTGTCGGGGGGTCGATTAGAGATATCAAGATATTTGATATGGATTGAAAAACCAAACAAAAGTTAAAACGAGCCATTAAAAAAAGCGAAGTGTTTTTGAAAAACAAAAAACAAAAAAAAAAAAAAACGACAAACGAAAAACGAAATGCATGCACGATCACGTAGCGATTTAAAGCCGATAAAATTAAAATGATATATGAATTCTGTAGAAATATAAAATAGGTTTACAAGAAGAAAAATGGGATTGGTTGAATAAAAAAGTGGGAATGTCATTAAAAATCGGATCGAAGAAATAATGTAAACGAAAAAAGAAATAAAGAATAGACTGATATTTGTAACTTGCGTCTATACGTTCAATGAAAGTGTGATTTCTTGCATAAGACAGATAGACCAACAGAAAAGCAATTAGCAGTTACCTTGTGGTGTATTAAAGAAACATATTTCTGACTTAAACTCGGTAGATCAATGGAGTATGCTAACGTGATTAATCTGGAGGGACTAACACCGAAAGACATACTGATTGAACTAGTTTCCCCCAAGTGTTAAAGTTTTAAGGGCATACCAAATTACAAGCGCCTCCCCCCAGTCACATTTATATCCTCATCAGGGGGGATAACGACGTTAGTTTTTTGTTTTTGTTTTCTTTTGCAGTTCTTGCAGGAAGATGTCTACATAGAGCGCCTGGTATTCCCGAATTTTTACCCATCTAGTACTGCCCAGGCTTAATATTACTTAACTTTTAAGATCCAACGAGAACAGGTCTGTTAATTTGATTATGCCGTATTTAACCTCTATTTATATTTTAATTATACTCGAAAGATAAACTCAGGATAAGTTTAACCAAATTTAATTCATAAAACTCACTATGTCTGTCTGTCTGTCTGTCTGTCTGTATGTATGTATGTCTCCATATTTTCAAACTCTATCTCCTCTGAAACTTAAAGTTGAAGAGCAGCGCTAAGGGCCTTATATGGTTGGATTTTTATGAACTATTCTTTTATGCGTATTTAGTGGGTTAAAATAGTTATAAAGGGATTAAAAATGGATCAAAATTAAAAAAAAAATTGTGATACATATTTTACGTTTATCTTTCTTTACAGCAACATGAAACCACGCAGAACTAATCAACAACTAATTCGATTGCCTTAAAAACCAGGGATGCAACATGAGCATTAAAAATCACGTATGGGTCGGTTTTCCGAGAATCTGGGGTAATGAACGACGAGCAAGGGATGGGATTTTATCAGGACATGATGGTGATGTAAGTCAGATAACAGGGGCAGTGAGATGTATGGGGTCATTTATTGAAGCGCTCAAAACTGGTTTCCTCGTTGGGCCCACTTAGTGTAAAAATGAATTCGTCCAAGTGCTACATAAAAACGACCCCAGAGTCGTTCAGTGATAAACTGCCGGGGTTGTTCTGATAGTGTATCGGGTCGTATCAACGGGATTGTTCGAGACTGTGCCGAGTCGTGTCGTCGGAGTTGTTTGGGACTGTGCCGGATCGTGTCGACAGACTTGTTCAGGATCATACAGGACCATGTCGACGGAGTTGTTCGGGATCGTGGCGAATCGTTTCGACAGAATTGTTCAGAATCATGCCAGGTGTTGTCAATGGAGTTGTTCGGGACTGTACCGGATCGTGTCGACAGAGTTGTTTGGAACCCTACCAGGTCGTATCGACGGAGTAGTTTGGGACTGTGCCGGATCGTTTCGACGGAGTTGTTGTAAACTGCGTCGGATCTTGTCGACGGAATTGTTCTGGATCGTCCCGGGTCGTGTTGACGGAAGTGTTTGTGTCCCTTTCGAGTCGCATCAGTGGTATTCATCGTGCTGAGTTTTGTAGACGAAAGCGTTTGGTCTGTCTGTTGTTGAGTTGATATGAGGGTTGCCGCAGTCGTATAGACACGTGTGATTACAATATGCACTGTTTTTATTGGGTCCGTCTCTCTCCCCTCGTGAAGTTACAGGATGAAATCATGATAACTAGTTGGACTTGGAAGAAACATATATATGCTGCTGGGCATTCTTGGGGGTCAGCAAACGTAAGTCCAAGCCACAAATCGGGAGTCGACAACTTATTCGACCTGAGGGCAGACTGCGATATAATGAGAGGTCTCCGACCGGACGAATAACATTAAAGAAAAACCAAGGAAAATAAGGTATGCAGAACACTGCTAACCTAAATATTTAAAACCATAATGAAAATACGAATTGAAAAATAAAAAAAAGGAAATCGAATATTATAAAACACGTAGTAACAGTTAGTTCTTCTCAAGGAACATCAAAATAATTCCAAATGAAAAAAAATCTCCCGGCGCGAAATGGATGAAATTATAAAGTGTATGTTTGAAACTTTTATTAAAATGGTAAAACATGACTAATTAAAAGATTCCGAATTTACATAAGTTAGGTGGCAAGGGTAACCGATAGGAGTTCGCTGTTGAAAGCCGACTGAGACAAAATTGTTCTTTTGAAACTGTTTCCACCTCATGTTTCTCGCCTGTGGGTTGGTCAGATCCGCTCTCAAATTTTATTTTATGTTTTATTTAATTTGTTCGTTACGAATGGCACTTGCTTTTGGATTTTAATCTTAAATTCAAGTCATTACTACTGCACAAGTAGAAAGGCCCGATATATAAAAATCAACAATAGGCTCTTTGATAAAACAGGGTGCGTTCGAAATGAAGGTTTCTGTTTAGAGCACAATTACACCATGATACTTAAAATTTGCATTTTAAACTTTAATCCAAGTCATTATATAAACTAATTTCATTACATTAACAGTGGGTTCTCTACAGTGCAATGTAGACTACAACGTATTGTAGACTAAGTAACTGCGAGGAGGATTGAAAGTTGGGCGGTTTTACCGATTTCGATGGCATCAAAATATGGGAAGGTGCATCATCTGTAAATCCTCATGCATTTCCGTGCAACGCTGGGGTTCCCTGCTAGTCTTTAACTATAACCGGTCTACCAGGCGAAAACGATACATATCTGCTTATTCAATATGGAAATAATGTGTAATATTATGACTCTTTTAGGCTGTTATCATAGCGTAGTATCTGTGTTAACTGTGGCAAGCAGGGCCAAGGGTCAAAACATTATTATTATTGTCATTGTTATTATTAGTATTATCATTAATTGATTTGAGACACGGATGGTCGCTTGATCAGTAATTATGATTAGAAGAATAAACTACTAAATTGGGGAAGAAATGATTGACGTGCAATCGCAACAGGAATGCAAAAATAGATGTAAACATTATTTTGGGTTTGGATAAGCAAATAACTGGATGGGGACATTAGGTTGGTTTGAGACACGTAATGAGGTGACGTAGGAGAACACGTGATGTAGTCAGTTTTGGAGAGATTGATAGACCTGAGGTTTGACCACCAAAGCAGACAGACGATCTAAACAGGGGTGGACAGACAGCTAGTAGATGGCCGTAAGAATAGAAAATGTAGACAAACTGCAGATCCTGTGAAAACCATTTGAGACAACTGTAATACATTTATATTGTACAAATATAAAGAGTTGTTTTTATGGTTTCACAAGTAAGAACATATGTCTCAATTGGATGGTGCTGAGCGTTT
Source organism: Euprymna scolopes (assembly GCF_053919585.1). Classification (NCBI taxonomy): domain Eukaryota; kingdom Metazoa; phylum Mollusca; class Cephalopoda; order Sepiida; family Sepiolidae; genus Euprymna; species Euprymna scolopes. The sequence goes on from NC_136504.1 coordinate 108,785,125, forward strand.
CATGGTTCGTCACGGGGCAACAGGAATATAGAAGAATTCTTCAAGAAAAAGGTATGAAGCATATATTATTCTTCTTACATATGAACTGTAAAATATTCCCGTGCGATAAGTGTGATACACCATGACTCAGTTTATTCTGTAATATCCTACCCTCCTGGATAAACAGCATACATACGATTTATACGTTTATTATCGGTCCCTTAAAAGAACAATATCTGACATCCACTAGATAATATAACACGTTTTAATATATCATTTCTTCGAATATAATTACACTATGCTACAAATGTAATTAATTATTTGTTTGTAATCAATTTGTTTTACGCTCTGCAATGATTTATTTAAAATATGTTATTATTTTTTTTGTAACCCGCTTGTTTCGCTCTGTTCATTTCGTTTTCACTGTGTTAAAAATTTTTCGAATTAAACACCTTAAAAAAATTCATCAGTATCAAGCGTGACCCTTACTTTCCGTGGTCAGTGTAGTTACAGATACGAAATTTTATAGTGTTTATTTGCACAACATATAAAAATTAAAAGTTGAATAAATTAGGCACAACGCCAATCAAAGTGTGTGGACAATGGGTGTCGTGGGTTATCCTTGGTGTCAAATACTTTAAATTGTCCACCCAACTATTAACTAGAAATATGTTAGTCGCCACACTACTACATTCACTCCAGCGGCTTTTCTACTTAAGATAAGCCCAAATCTAAGAATATTTGATTGAAACCTGAATATTTACAAAGATTGTATTTCATTAGCAAAGAATTGGGGAATAAAAGATGGAGTACTGTTGCCACATATGGGCAGGAGCTACTAGAAAAGACTTGTCCTGCCTTGATAACGTTCAAAATAGACTTCGTGGCCTAGTGGGAGATGTCCTTTTCTCTTCGCTGCAACCTCTGTCTCACAGAAGAGATGTTGCGAGTTTGTCTCTGCTTTATCGTTATTTTTATGGAAAGTGTTCAACTGAGCTTTAGTCTATGGCCCCCCCTCGCCAAACTTTCACAAGAAACACTAGACTAGCTGAAAACATTATCACTAATTCTCCCCACTCTTTATCTGTACCTAAACCTAAACATAGATTCCATGATCAAAGCTTCTTTCTTAGAACTGCACGCTTGTGGAATTGTCTTCCGTTTTCCTGCTTCCCAGCCGTCTATAATATGCTTGCCTTCAAGTCCAACGTGAACAAGTTTCTGATGAGCCGTTCCACTTAAGTTAACAAATTTACCGAACTTCCATTACTATCGATTACTATATTGTCATTTTTACTACTCTACACTCTTTAACCCTTATCCTTGAGTGGCCTATCGGCCTTGATAAGTGGTTACGTTTATGTAAAAAAAATGCTTATTTATTCATTTATTGTAGACTATTACTCTCACCTTTCTTAGATGTTGTTTCACAACGTTTCGGCACACTATTCCTCTTGCCGTCGTCAGGTGGTAACCGGGAAGGGATCTCTACGTTTCCAGGTGAGAATTGTCTGAAGATAGCGGCTTCAATCCTACCAAAGCTAGCAAGAGGTTTACTTGGCTAAAAACGTGGTGACTCGACGACAACTATGGATGGCAGTAATTGCTGAGAATGCAGTTAGGAGATTCGAAGTTCCTATTCCGTCGCGGTTACCATCTGACGAAGGATAGAGGAATAGTTGGCCGAAACGTCGCGAAACGACATGAAAGATCAGAATAATAGTCGGCAATATATAAATAAATTAATAACTAATACTCATCCCAATAATAAATTTCAATTAAAAATTATATAAAAATTGTTTAGTAAATACTTTTCAACACTTTCTAAATAATAGACCGTTAACTGTTTTCCAGTTTGCTGAAAAATAGCAGAACAATCTTTAATTGGGAGTGGGATCTAAGTATGGGAATAAAAGAAAATGTCCTAACCTGAAAACTGAGAAGTTAAATACTATGACTATTCACTCAAGAAAGAAAACAATTTTTTTATCGCGTCTGTGTGATAGTATTGAACCCACCTAACTTCTCTGTTGATAAAAGCATCAATCTCTTTCCGAGTACTTTTTGAACGCAAGGAGTCTATTCGTTAAAACTTCAAAACAGAAACCAATTAAATCAGTCCTTTGATTTTATCTAAAGTTAGGCTTTACGATGCTTCTACAATTGAATCTATAACTTCAGTAAAACTGCCGATAAGACATCACTGGTTAATTTAAATACTTCGAAATAGTACTCTCAACATTAAAGGAAAACAAAACACAACGCGTACATTTTTAGTTACGTCTTTACTTCCCTATGTGATAATTTATCGCTGCGTCAGTCTGTCACGTTTACATTCGTATATTCATTGTTAAACGCTCAGATTTAATGGACGCATCTAATTTTAGATAGTCCAAGTATTGCTATAACTAGCTTGCTCCGTCACTCGGCCGGTTTCGTTGACGTTTGAATTATAATGTGAGCTGTGCCGCTTGAATCTTAAAACTCATTTTGATCTGTCATGCGTGATTTTTAAATAGCAGCGCCAGCGTTAAACGCGTAGTACGAGTGGATATATCTCATTTTAAATGCGTACAGAAATAGATTTAACACGATATGTCGGTCGGTGAGTCTGTTTTGTATTATTTAGCATACCATTAAAAACGATAAACGTATAGGTGTGCAAGTTTAGCGGTTTTCCAGCCCAAATTGGAGATTTTGTTTAAAATCTAGCTCGTAAAATTCTGGTCAAAAATTGGTTCAAATTGAACAAAAACATCGTTATACATTTGTTAATTTTTCATCATTTCATATGCGTATCGCACGAGTACAGTTATAAGGATACTATCTTTAAAAGCTAGAGTTTTGGTTTCAATTCTAGTTTATGGCAGTCCGTTTTTTTTTTTACTTTGAAATCATGACTATAATATATACGAAATTAAGAAAAATTAAAATATCATATTAAAGTGTATTTTACGATAATTTTATGACGGGGAAACCTAGAAATCTGTGCTGCGAAGACTTACATTTTTATTTTGTCTTAGGTCATTATTAAAAATTTGAGCTCATAAAATATTTAATATTAAAGATTTAAGCTTAAGTACTTTAATAAGAATATTAAATTCAGAGAAACCTGCTTAATTATTTTTAAATGTCCAATGCTAATATGAAATAATTGAATGTACAAATTCCAATACATACATACATACATATATATATATATATATATATATATATATATATATATATATATATAAAATATATATATATATATATATATATAAACTAGTATGGATGCCCGGTGTTTCCCGGGTGTTTTGAGATGTGTGTTTAGCAAAAAAATAAATAAATAAATAAAATAAAACTGGTAGTAGGAAGGCAGACTCGAACCCGTAACGCGAAGGAGGAAAAGAACGGAAAAAATGTGACGTCTTTGCTGTTCTGACGACCGCAAAACAGAAAGTGACGTAGGTTTAAATTAAGGCTAGACAATCGAAAAGAGGGGATGAATTTACCAAAATGTCGGCGAAAAAAGCGACCCCTCCATGTAGAAATTGAGGGTGAAGAAATGTAATGTTTTTAGCCAATTTTTCGGTATTTGTCGTCTGAAGTGTCGAGCTTCAAAGCGATGCTGGTCTTGTGAAAATCGGTCGCCTCTGTCGAAAGTTTTAGGCTGGCATACAAACATACAGACATACATTTATATATTGGTAACTCAAGATTTTCGACCCAAACTGATTAAAAAGCTTGCCCTATGTCTGAATACCTTTATGTTAATTTACAAATGGTTAGACCAGAAATTGTCTGAGTAATTTGGTAGATACAGCAGAGGTTAATTTTTTTTAAACTTTGACCTCCTATTATAACCCCTTAACATTTATTGTTTTGGGCACAAATCAAGTTATAAAGTTAGATTCATATTAAAGGAGCCTATATCTAAAATTTCAAGTGTTTATACGCAAAATTGGCGGAGGAGCTTGGTAGAGTTCTCAAAGGTCAAATCGTTGAACTTTTACCCCTTTATAGCGACATTTCTGGCCAGATACGGATTACAAAGATTTTCCCAAATCTCAATACTCTGTATATCAAGTTTTTTAGACTGAAAATTGACAGAGTTGTCGTGGAGGGAAATGTACACAGATAGACAAACAGACAAAGAGACAGACAGACACTTTAATTTATATATATATATATATATATATATATATAGAATAAAAAGTGTACATATTTATTTAACGCAAGTGTATATATAGACATTGAACAATCCCACCTTCCCATACGCACACATGTTTATCCTTCCCGACAGGGGTAGGATTCAAAAACTCTTCTCTTTTTCGTATGATCTATGACTATTTCTTTTCTCGCATTTAATATATCCTATTAAATATCCTGAAGATGTCCTCTGAAATAGAGACGAAACGTTGATTTATTTTTAATAGTTTCATTCGGTTTTTCTATTTTTCTCAAAACACCGCTGGTATTTTTATTTTATATATATATATATATATATATATATATATATATATATATATATATATATATATATATATATATACTAGACTACCCGTGGCCCGTTGGGTCAGTACGTTATATTAGCTATGGAATTAATGTACGAGCGTGACACTTTTGACGCAAAGAAAATGTTTTTTGTGACATAACAGAAACATTTCTATGAAGGTATACTAAAATGCATTCCCCGAGTTAGACGACGGCAATCTTTCTCCACACTATGAGCGAAGGTAACCTATTCAACCTCGCCCGTCTCAGAGCGAGGACAAGGATGCACAAAATGCTCATTAGAGATATGTTCTTAGCAGATGATTTAGATCTCATTGCTCATTCAACGACCCATCTCCCGCTTTGCAAACGCATGCACAGAGTTCTCCTTCACAATTAGTCTGGACAAAACGAACATCATGTGCCAAGATATCAATATCACCCCTAAAATCACTATTGGCAATCATACCCTGGAGGTGGCAGACATACCTCTGATTCAGCATAACCAGCAACTTGTCTCTGGGCGCAGAACTCAACATAAGGATAGGCAAAGCAGTTAAACAGTTGCACTTAAAGGGACGTTAGAATCTTAAAAAGATCTCTCGGTTGGAGTGTCTAAAATAGCAGGTGTATGTTTGGCATCTGGTAGGATGCCCCATCCCTGGCTTAAACAAGAATAAAATTACTACAATGGCCCGTCTAACCAATTAAGTGTGGGAAAACACTCTGCTTACACTAAACACAAAGATAGGAGTATACCAGGCCTGCTTGCTGAGTACTCTTTTTATGGCTGTGAGTCCTGGATTTTATACTCATACCAACAACGAAAACTGAATGTTTGCCACATGCGCAACATCAGACGTCTTTTAGGCATCTCCTGGCAAGATCAAATCACCAACACAGTCATTTTGTTCCAGGCTGGTATACCAAGCATGTTTGTCATTCTAGCTCAGAGACTCTTCCGTTGGCTTGGTCATGGGTGTAGGATAGAAGTTGGTTGCATCTCAAAAGACATCCTGTATGGCGAGCTGGTCTCTGGAACACGGCCAATCGGACCACAAACTCTGCGCTATAAGGATACCTGCAACAGAGGCCTGAAGACTTATGGCATTCAGCCAAAAGATCTCGAGACAGAATCATCGGATCGCATAACCTGTCGAGAAAAGGTCAAGGACGGCATTAAAATAGCAGAAAAGAAGAAAAGCAATATAAAGAAAAGAGAACCCACAGGTCCTGCCTCCCCACAATTCCTACTACTAACTATAACTGCAGCATCTGCCAACGTAGCTGCAAATCTAAAATTGGACTTTTTAGCCACAACAGACGCTGTAGTAAACCACACTAGATGCAGAATGCTATTATCTCAAGAGGAAGAAACTATTCAATAATAAATGCCAAATGCCTACTTAAAATTTCACAAAAATCGGAAGTTTCACAAAAGGCTTCCATCTGCTGTTTTCATTTTTAGCTTGAAACTAAATAAATTATATATAGGACACACTGTTGCATAGGTGACAGGCGACCCATTGCTCACATGCAACTTTAGGATCTGGGCAAATCCAGATGTTACATCGAATTGCTGAGGTTAATTCTATTAAAACGAAGAGTTGGGGTCATGGAAAATAACCTAAAAATCGGAAATAATGGGACGACTTTTATTGTAACCTGAGGTGGAATATTGACTAAAAACAATGATCATTCCGAAGTAAACAATCAAATTCAGATGTAAGGAATGTAAAAATAAAAATAAAAAATAGGTGAACAAAATTCACTGTTGGAATGAGTTGAGCGACTCCAGTAGTGAGTGGAATTCCTACTTTCACCCCGCCTCGAAACCACACCACCACACCCACATACATACCGATCTCTCTTTTGTCACAAACCATCAGTTGATAAATGTAAACAAACTTGTATTGCTGACTTAACAAGTTCGTTTGTTTTTCATTTCAAAAACCGCGGCGACAGAATAAGAAGGTGTATATAATTTTCCACGCATTCCATACAAGTGCAACTAATGAATTATAAAACCCGACTATATAACAACACTACCGATCCTAGTAAGCGTGTTTTCAAATCCATAATGGTCACTTAACTCGTTTGAGGGTGAATTATATACATGCATATATATACCTGGAATCTGCACAACATGATGCAATATTGATTGAGATTGTCGGACTGCTTCCTCACCTTGGTTGTTATTGTCATAACGTTTCGGCCGTTTTGCCCTCCGGCCTTCGTCAGGTGTTTTGTATCGAACTGGGGAACCGTTTGTTAGGAGTCTCGAACCCAAGCCTTTATTATTATTGCGGGGGTACCGTGTTCGGACTCCAGCTAGGCTTTGGGACATAGTTGCTGATTCTCTGCAATAATAATAAAGGGTTGGGTTCGAGACTCCTAACAAATGGTTCCCCAGTTCGATACAAAACACCTGACGAAGGCCGGAGGGCAAAACGGCCGAAACGTTGTGACAATAACAACCAAGATGAGGAAGTCAGTCCAACAATCTCAATCAATGAAAACACCTCATCTCAAAAATATAGACAATTACAATGATTCAATATCTTCAGCATAAAACGCACAAATTGAATTGAGGAATCATAAAAACTAAACACCCGTTCGTTTATAAAGATTATATTCCTATTCTATCTGAAGCTTAAATAGGAATTTGTTTGATTTCGCTCAATTTGATTCAATTGAACGTTACTTGGTTCGAAATTTTAGCGGCAATCAATTTGGTTGTGAATTTAAATCAGGAGCGTTTATCCTTAATAACGTTGGCGTGCACCTGTCATCAAAGATTCCACTTCCTTCGGGAAAACAAATATAGAAATTTCAAAAAGACAAGCAAACAAAATTAAATCAAAGATCTAACAAAAAATGAGGAAAATTGATTTGCTTCCAATATTGATTTCGAATCGCACTCCGGAAATACATTCCCGTTTGATCTGATTGGAATCTAATCGATTCGCATCGAGAATGCCCACTCACATCGATTACTGATCCATTTCGACGTGCCTTAGCAGTAAGTTTTTACTTTTAAAAATTATTTTATTTACCCCATTTTCGGATATTAGGCCAAGGTCAGGTATGGTTTGGAAAAGCCTGCCCACTAAGTAAAGTGTACTGTTGCCTCCAAAGATACATGATAATCACCGTCGTTATTCCCTGTACAGTTGTATTAGACCAGAGCTCTTTATTATTTATGGTATTCATAAATGACCTCCCTGATTAAATAGTCTCTGAGATGGGTAGATTTGCTGACGACAGCACGCTCTATAATAGCCACGAGGAGAAAACGAATGAAAACATATCCAAGACACGGGCGCAAACCCTAGAACAAAACCTCCGGTGTGTAGTGGAAAAGGGGGACAAAAATGGATTGAAACATTCAATGCTGCCAGGACTAAGCTCGTTTCCTTTAATAAACACATTAAACCGTCTCAAACACAAACAGCTATGGCTAAAGATACATTACCTGAAAGTCCTCAGTTTAACGTTCACAGTTGGAACAGATACATCAGGAGCATTGCAAAGACTGCTGCGAAGAAGCCGGGCTCTCTCTTACGTGCTAGAAAGTTACTTACACGTGAAAATATCCTGTACCTCTATGAGACCACCATTCTCCCATGTATGGAGCATTATTGTCACATTTGGGCTGGTACATCTACTACTAGTCTCTCACTCCTGGATAGAATTCAAAAGAGAGTCGCCAACCTGATAAGTCCTGAACTGTCATCTAAGCTTCAACCTGTCCAATCGACAAAAGGTTTCATCCCTCTGCCTGTTTTACAAGTATTTTAATGGTGACTGTTCCGACAAACTACAACCCCTCGTACCCCTCGACGTAGTCCCCTCCCCCACAAACTCGCCAAGCAGCTAAATCCAACCTCTAAACAGTAGAGATCCCTTAGAGAAAGCTTTTTACTCTAATAGTTTCTCCTCCAGAACTGCTAGACTTTGGAATTCCCTTCCGGTTCCCCGCATCCCCAACTTTACTGACATGCAGAAGTTTAGCTGTAATGTGAATAGATATCTTGCTGCTCAACTGCTTAAATCGTATCTCTGCAACTTATATTGGGGCAGCGGAAGTTGTTATTTGGGGCAAAAAATGAAAGCGCTCGTAATCGTTTCTGCGGACATGGCTCTGCGCATACATCCAGCTGAATTACTATGAAACACATTTATTTTGAGCCAGTCAGAAACATTTCTCTGAATAGGTGCTATTTGCTTTTATACGCTCATCAAATTGTTGAGCTTATTCCCAGACTGAGCATGCAGCTATACAATACGTAGTAACCTTGCCTAATGTTAGACTTGGAAAAACTGCATTTAATTCTCGTTTCAAACACACACACTTACGAAGAGACAACACATACACAATGCTTAAATCTTTCACATTGTTGTATGCAAGTCTACGCTGACTATAATTAAATGTATTAATATATTCATTTTAATACACGTAACATTTCAAATTAAATATTTCATAGCGGAAACCAATGAACATCAAATCACAGTATTCAATCAAATGCCATTAAAAAAAAATGAAATCACCCCAGACAATGATAAAGCAAGTTGATATTAGAAGCTATACAAAAAAAAATCCCAGGTCAAATTCAAGATTACGATAAATATTATATGTATAAATCCCAACCTAGAAAATAGCGATTCTTCACTTTTGTCCAAAACATCGTTATGAAATGTAAGGAGTACAGAACCAAATAAGAGAAGCGGGAGTAACGCGGCTCCTGAACGTAAACCCCATTTTCCGGGATAACTGCAGTTTTCCGTTGAGAGGCGCTTATAGGGGTAAAATTGCCCTTAAATCGTTCGTTCGTTCATTCATATTTTTAACCAGTAAACAAAGCATATCGCCAGTTGGACTGTAAGGGGCTTATATTCGGAATTATATTGTGGAGAGTTGAGTACTAAGATATTTTCATCATTTGAATGTAAATTCTACAGATTATTACAAGTAAACAAACAAAGAAAGAGGTGGCTTGTCACTTTTAATGCATCGAAAACCAAGCTTCTATCTTTACATCATCAACGTTCTGATCCCCATCAATTGAGATGAACGTCTCTTGCTTAGGGAGGCTTACTATTTTGACAAGCTTCTGAGGTTTTACCTTTACTCTTGATCTTAAATGGAACACATATATTACATCCGTTGCCACGGCCGCTGGAAAAATGGTGGGATCCTTTTATAGATCCAGTAGATATCTCACTGCTGATACAATTCATCTATATAAGAGCCAGGTACATCCAAGGAAGAAGTACTATTGTCACATCTGGGCAGGACCTGCTAGAAAGGACATCCTTCCTTGATAGAGTTCAAAATAGACTTTGTAGCCTCGTAGGGGATGCCCTTTTTTTCTTCCCTGCAAATTCTTTCTCACAGAAGAGATGTTGCGAGTTTGTCTCTGCTTTATCGTTATTTTCATGGCAAGTGGTCGGCTCAATTCCTGATGACCTTATGAAACAGCTGAACTCCTAGGGAATCAAATACAACATCACCGTACTCCAGAAGTTAGTTCCACTTGGCTCAACAAACATGCTACGCCAGGTGCTTTCTAGAAAATTGACTATTTGAATATCCTCGTAAGCGTTGGCGTAAGATCTGTCTACCCAGTGTAAAACATGACAACACTGTGGAGTTAATGGAATAATAATAATAATAATAATAATAATAATAATAATAATAATAATAATAATATTATAATTATTATTATTATTGATGATGATCAGGAGGATACTACTACTCCTACTACTACTACTACTAATAATAATAATAATGTCGTTATTTGAGCTAACCAGAATATACATGCGACTTAGAACCGTTTGTGAATTTCATATTCGCTAGACGCCCCTCTTTGTCTCTTTAATATAAGCGGAGATATTTGGATTACGACTTTTTCGACCTGTGGATTATTCGCATCCCTTGAAATATCGATTTATTGCTAAAATGCTCAAATCAAATTATACAAACTTGTAACAATCGCCTAATATTACGTCGTGTGTTCCTTTATAACGTCATTCTTGTTTTGAAAAGATGAACCGAAGATTTCGTTGGAATATGTCTACGTTCGTTTTTCTTTATTTCAATAGAATGAAATTGTAGAACACAGTTGACAGTAGATTGCATAAACTTTTTCGAGGATCACAATTTAAACGTTTCGTTTTCGCATATATTATCTATAGTTTATTGACTGAATTACCGTTTGTAATTGATGGTCGTGTTCGCTCAGAATTATTGCTCTGATTATGTGTAAGGAATACTTGTTAATACTTGCTTGATGACTAGATGCACAGCTATTCTAAGACGATTTGGGAAAAAATGGTCGCTTAAGGATTAAAGTCGTCGAGGAAATATTATTTTATAAACGCGGAACAAAGACAGAAAGAACCCGGATAGAAGCTGTGGTCAAATCGCAAAGACGATGTCGACGAACAATATTAACATCAGACATAATCGGTTGAATCGACGTAGATTGGGCGACCAAAGTCTCAGTGATGATTTTCATACAAGGCAGAGAATGGGCGGTGAAAGAACCTGCTTAGTTGAAAACGATTATGAAATGAACGCGCATATACAGGCCCTGGTTTTGAATAAAATGCTCACCCTTTCGAAATTAAAAGCCGAAAAACTGTCATATCAGCGAGGGGAGATCATCATTATGAAGGAGTTAGAATCGCTTAAGATGAGAATCGATAGCGCTAAACGCCGGATAGAGGACGAGGCTCGTTTGCGTGTTGCCTCTGGTGAACTGGATACACACTCAGGTGCTTTGACCAATGTCCAGACGAGCCTTGAGGAAGAGGTCACGGCAACTCAATCGCTGAGAGAACAAATGAAGGAGTTGAAAACGATAGAGAATGAGATAGTTGAACTGAGACGGTCTCGAGAGTTTTCGCAAAAGTTCGCCGAGAAGCACATCCAAGATCTCACCTGTGAAATTGCCAGTTTGCACCATTGCTTGAGTGCCGTGAAGGAAAAGTTGGACTTCCTCGAAAACGAGAGAAGAGACCTCTTAACGAGCAATGGACGCCTGATAGATAAACACACAACACAGGCGGTTGAATTATCAAAAATGGAGAAACGAATCGAAAGGCATAAGAAACGCCTCTTTGAGCACAAAGACAACGAACTCAAGAAAACGGAAAAGAAGCTACGGAACGCCGAGGATAAGATCAACCGCCTTGAAGATCAGTTATGGCAGATACAGGAAGACGTGGAATTGGCCAGTAAAAAACGAGAGGAGCATTTACAACGGCTTCGAGAGCAAGACTCTCTTCGTCAGGAGACGGAAATGGAACTGCAGAAGACCAAGGAACAATTAGACATTCTCAATGAGCAGCGGAAATGTTACGAGGAAGACAGGGATCTGCACAACGAGGATAGAAAACAGCTGCTAAGGAATATAGACTACCTTAAGCACACGTTAAGCGTGCAAGAGAAATCCACAAACGCAATGAAAACCACGTTGGGCATGTTGGACATGAACTTTGAACATTTCGCCAGAATGCAAAACTCTTTGGAAAAGGAATGGAAAAAAGTGAATTGGATGGGCGGGAAATGGGAAAAAATCTGCTATGTGGACGAGAAACAAGGAAAACAACATTGGATACACATTTATTGGAAGAGTTTTCGCACCACAATTATGGTCATTCTTCTTTTTATTTTTACTGTCGTATTTGTGGAATTAGCAGTGACAATGATAGATGCTGTTGTGTTTTAATAAAAAAAAAAATACACACCCATTGAACAACGGGGATTCATATTTTGAAGTCATTTTTAATTAGCTTAACGGTTTAAAATTACTTTTGGTCTCCCGACAAAGGAGGGGTTCGACCTAGGAATTCACTCCGGTTTGTCCGTTCGTCTATTTGTTTGTTCGCATTTTTTCAATAGCCACGCCTTGAAATTTTCGAAAATTTGCACAAACATTAGTCATGGTGAAAGTACTTTTTTTTCGGAACAAATTCTCAGGAATAGCTCTGGTTGCCCTGTTAGATGGCATTATACATGTAAAATTGAACCAAAATTGTTCGTTTGTTTGCATTTGTCTCAATAACCTCGCCCAGAATAGTTTTTGAAAATTTCCAGAAATTATAACAATGATGAAAGTAAATTTGTGCCAGAACGGAATTCTGAGGATAACTGCAGTTTTCCCTACACGCCATTATAGGCGTAAAATTGACCCCAAATCGTTCATCCGTGTATTTGTTTTTACCCTGAAAACAAAGCATATTATCACCTGGAATTTAAATTGCTAATATTTTAAATTAGATTGTGGAGAGTTAAGTAACAAGATATTTTCAAATTAAATTTAAATTTTACAGATTCTTAAAATGAACGAAACAAGAAACGCGTAGTGAATTTCAATAGCAAACAAAGTGGAGCATAACTAGTAGCTTAAGTGTGACAATTTTAGAGTACCAACTGCTGTATACAAAAATACGACGACACGCAAATTCAAAAAATACAAACAAATAATAATAATAATAATAATAATAATAACAATAATAATAACAATAACAACATTAATAATAATATTAACAATAATAATAATATATATAATACTGCAAATAATAACAATAATAATGACAATAATAATAACAATAACAATAATAATTATAACAACAATAATAATAACAATAATAATAGCAATAATAATAAGATTAATGTAATAATAATAAAAAGATTAATAATAATTATAATAATAAAAATATCAATAATAATAACATTATTAATAATAATATCAATAAGATTAATAATAATAAGATTAATAATAATAATATGATTAATAATAATAACAATAATAATAACAATAATAATATCAATAATAATACAAAGAAGATAATTAATAATAAGATTAATAATGATAACAACTAAAATAATAATAATAATACGATTAATATAAATATTAATAATTATAATAATGGATTAATAATAATAATAACAATAATAATATCAATAAGATTAATTATAATAAAATTATTAATAATAATAATAAGATTAATAATAATAAAATGATTAATAATAATAACAATAATAATAACAATAATAATAACAATAATAATAAGATTAATAATAATAAATTAATCAGATTAATAATAATAATAATAATAGCGATAATAAGATTATTATTATTATTATTATTATTATTATTATTATTAATACCGTCGTTATCTAAGCTAACTAGAATATACATGCAACTGAGAACCGCTTATGAACCTGATGTTTGGAGTAAGCCGGTTCAAACAGTCTGGTTATTATAATGACCCTGTCGATTTTTCTCTCCACGAAGGCAGATTTAGACACATGGTCGGTTTTTAATCTGAGTCAAAAAAGGCACTCTGGATAGGAATAGTCATGTAGGATTTCTCTTTCAGTAACCGAGAAACAGAAAAGGTGAAAGGTAGTATAAGAACCCGTACTAGACTTTGATCCTAGCCAAAAGGCCAAGAGAAAATTTAAAAAATCAGAAATTTTACTTACATATTTTTCCCCAGATTTCCAGATTGGGCTTTTTAACACTAAATTTAGAGACTTTCTTCTTCATTTTAAACAGTTTTCTTTTCAAAAAATGTATTTGTCTTTTTTCAAAACGTGGCGTACGGACTAACTTAGAACCAATTATATTATTATATAGACTGCCCCTTTAAATTGAATAAAGAAGTTTTTTTTTCCAAAAGAGATTACTAGGATATACTTGTGATTGGGAACAGCTTATGAATTTGATATTCCTTAGACACCTCTGCCTTGGTTGGGAACAATTCAAACAGTCTACGGTGAATGCCGCTGGTAATGAAATGTATATTCATCTTAAAATGTGGAACGTATTTAGTGTTGACCTTAGGTGTTATATTCTTTATCGCAATCTATTGTCTGTGATTTATCAGTGTTCATTGAGACTGGCAGGACCCGTGGAAATTCAACCAAATGGGAAATTTATCTAATCGACAAATATGTTTTGCTAAAGCTAATATAAATCCGGACAACGCATTTTTTCCAAAGAAAACTCAATAAAACTGCTGTATTGCTGTTGTCTGTTTATTAAGGGCATGTATATTGATGAGGGAAGAGAGAGAGAGATAGATAGAAGACATTTATATATTTTACAGTTCTGTTTCACAGAGGGAGGAGAAAGGGTGATCAGACTTTTAACACAAATATGGGGACAATCATTACTTATGATGGAGAGGGGGACACATTACTTAGATGGGTTATACATTTGTTGCAGAAAGACGACACGCAGTTACGGCAGTTACAAAAATATGATGTTCTTTTATTCCATTTGACCGGTCGAAATGATGATCACATCCAGGAATTTAAAGTAGTTTCTACATGTTTAAAACTTTCTCCCTCGCTTCCAAAGGGACCCTCCTCTGACCATGTCAGCTCTGTCTCCTATCTTCATCTCCAACTCTGTCTAACTCATATTCGACTCTAGCTCCTATATTGAGAATCTATTTCTGCCATGACGTCAGACGTGTGTCCAAAAATGTGATCGACCCACGTGGCCTGAACATGCGTGGTTCGGCACGTTTCCAATCCATTTCTGCAGACAAAGAATTCTCACTCCTTTTTTTCCTAACCTTTTTTTTCAACATATTTAAATTGCATTGTTAGCAGTATCAGAAATTTGGGGGAATTTTTGACACCCCTAACAGAAAACTGCGATTAAAATATAGAAAACTCGTAATTTCTCTTTCTAAAGTGGGTTATTTATTTTCTTTATAGAATATGCTTCCAAAATAAACTATTTAAGTTGTTTAAAAAATAATAGAAATATTATTTTTCATTGTTTAAAAAACATTGTTTACAAAATGCGTGCGTGCGCTCTAGGGAGCCATTTTGTTACGTAATGAAATCAATTGATTTTTATGAGATGAATATTTTTCAATTTTTAAACTTTAAAAATCTATCAAAATTTTCCTATTCGTTCAATTGTTACGTTTTTTTCAGGGTGAATGTAAAATTTTATGCTCTTTCCGATAAACTAAATATAATATTCTAGACAAACGTTGTTTTATAAATTCACCCCCCCATTTTGGAATGTCTATGAGAAATTTAATAATTAATTTTGCTTGAAACGTTTTATATATCACAAATTGAAGATAAAACATGAATAAATAAAATACTCAAATTTAAAACAACAAAAAAATATTACTTATCTGGTAATTTACCGGTAAAGTCCAAAATTTAAATCCTTCTTTTTTCGATAACCACGTGTTTTTTTTTTGTTTTTTTTTTTTTACGTGGAAGCTTAATATTTGTTTAGAATGTTCCAGTAATTAATAGTCCATCAGTTGATATAATTATATTTAATTCCTGGTTTCCTTTTTTTCGATATATAAAAAAACAAAGACGAATTCGGGTAATGCAGATTTATAGTATAATAAAAAAAATATTCAGGTATTTCTTTAAGATATTAAAAAAAGAAAAATACCATTGAACATCTGCGTCATATAGTAATCCGTCTTAATGAAAAAATGAAAACTATCAGATTTTGTCTACGATAGCGTCAAGGCACAAAAATAAAAAAAAACCGGACAAGTTATCTCCCTTAAGTCAGGCAAAAACGTACTGCTACCGTCAATCTGTTCATTGCAATGTGGCCATAAAGTGGGTGCCCATTTGACGTCACATCATTATAGAAAAGTGATCCCCCACTTTGTGACCATTTGTAAAATTTTTTATCTTGGAAACTATTAGTTTCGTTTGCCGTATATATGTTTATTTATGTTTTCAGCGCCTCCGAAAACCTTTAAAAGTGGAAAATTTGAAGGAATATAATCCAATATCGAGATTATTAAGGTTTCTGAATTAGTGGGTTTTTTTTACACTTATAGGCCTCCGTACATAAGTAAGAGATAATTTTTCACTTTCCGGTGTCGTCACAACTTGCTTTAAAGACACGCCGTCGTCGCCGTGTGTTGGAAAAATCCTTCCATTTAAAAATACATGGATTATAATACATAAATATGAATAAATTCTCATACAGGAAGATTAAAAGAAAGCATATCTTACTCATTAACCAGGTAAGTTCTTTATTTTGCCGTTAAAATAATTATCGTAAGATTCCAGTAATGTTATTGTTCGAATGTTAAGTGTCACTTAGGTGAAGAAATCGACGGAAAAATAAATAAAATTGTTTATTTCTCTATTAAAGCTTTTATGATATTAAAATTTGGTCTTTGCTCGTTTTATTGAAATAAAATTTACGGGTTTAAATTACGTTTTACTATTATTAAAATCTGATAGAAAGATAGGTGTATATTCAAAATGGCGACTTCGCCTGCGAATATCCCCAAATTTCTGATACTGCTATTGCATTGTTCTCTAATTTCTAGCTGACCTTATTTTAATTCAGTTTTCATAAAAAGAATTGAACAATCAAAATTCCTTTTACAACAACATATCTAAACTATTTTATGTGAAACTGAACAATGCTAAATCCCATTTCTGAACCTTGCTTACAAAGTTCGAATCTCGGTCGATCTAATGTTTTTCTTAATTATAAGAAAAGGGGAAAACTTTCTTGTAACAAAACGCCGCATATATAAGTTTATTAACATTTCTATGAAAATAGTGTCCATCGTGTTTTAAACTTAGAACTGACCCAAAAGATATATTAATAAGCACTAATAAGTATTCAGAAAATAATATTGTTCTACACAGTGCATTACAAATAATAACTCCATGATGTAAGGAACAATCTTTAATTTACACTTTTAGTTCAGACAATTTTCATATTTTTCTTTGTTTTTTCGAATGCTCCCTTTTTTACGTAATGTTTCGTTGACTTCCGTTTTCAGAGAAGAACTGCTACACTAGGTGTGTCAGAAATTTCGTGAAAATCGTGAATAATTCCACGCCATCTTTCTAAGCTTATAACTCCTCGAAAAATGTAATTCAAGCCCTAATTTTTTTTTCAATTAAAGGAGCAAAGACCAAGGTTTCATTAAAAAAAAAAAAAAAAAAAAAAAAAAAACAACGTGTTTTTTTAAAAAGGTTTTAACCTTCGGACTTTACAGGTAAATTTCTAAAAAACAGTACTTTTTTGTTTTAAATTTGAATATATTATTTATTGACCTTTTCTCTTCAATTTGTGATATATAAGACTTTGGTACATAAATAAATTATTTACTTTTTAATAGACATTTCAAAATGGGAGGCGTGAATTATTCGACCCCCTGTCTTTCCAAGCTTATAACTCCTCGAAAAATGTAATTCAAACCCTAATTGTTTTTTTCAATTAAAGGGGCAAGGACCAAGGTTCTATTAAAAACAAAAACAAAAAAACAAATAACGTAACATAGTTAAAAAAAGGTTTAAAACTTCAAACTTTACAGGTAAAATTCTAAAAAACATACGTTTTTTGTTTTGTTTTAAATTTGAATATATTATTTATTGACCTTTTCTCTTCAATTTGTGAGTAAATTAATTATTTACTTTCGATGAGTAAATTAATTATTTACTTTTTAATAGACGCTTGAAAATGGGGGGGGAGTGAATTAAAAAAAACCGTTTGTCTAAAATATTATATTCGGTTTATGGGAAAGAACATAAAATTTTACATTGACCATGAAAATACCGTAAAAATAGAATCAAGAGAAAAATTTGGTAGATTTTTAAAGTTTAAAAATTGAAAAATATTGAGTTCGGAAAATTCATTACTGTTTTAAAAAGAATTCTAACTTTTAAAATAACTTTAATAGTTTATTTAGGAAGTATAATCCTTAAAGAAAATAAACAACCCACTTTTAACAGAGAAATTACGAGATTTTTATATTTTATTCGCAGTTTCGTGTTAAGGGTGTCAAAAATTCCTACAAAAATTCTGATACACCTACTGCTACACGTCAGACTTTCGTAGAGTACCTTTTCCATTACAACATATGATTAAATTATATTATAATGATGATCGAAAACGAGGTCAAAAAGAGGTCAATTCCATATTTCAGATTTCTGTCCAGAGTTGCTCGCTTGGGCTTTTTGAAATCAAATTGTGAAACTTTAGCATTTATATTAAGTAGTTTGGCCTTCGAAATTTGTATTTGGCTTTTTCCAAAGTGTAACGTACGCACTAACTAGGGACGGGACAATCAAGTTATTTTGTAGATTGTTCGTTTAAAATTAATGCAGAAGTTTTCTTAGCAAGTTAAAAGCAGGCGTGAGTCAGTTTGTACATATTTGTGTGTACAAACTGTGTGTACATTTCCCTACCAAACTACTCTGTCAATTTTCAGTCTACAGACTCGAGATTTGACACAAAGAGTATTGAAGTTTGGAAAAATCTTTTTGCTCCATTTTCAGAAAAAATATTTGCTGACAAGCCGTCAAATTCAATGAGTTGACCTTTGAAAACTCTATCGAACTCCTCCGCCAATTTTAGTTATAAACACGTGAAATTTAAAATGTAGGTTACTTGGGCATGGATCCATCTTTTTAATTTGATTTGAGCCCAAAACAATAAATGTTAAAAGGGCGAAATTGGGACCAGACTTTAAACAATTGACCCCTGCGATCTCTACCAAATTACTCAGCCAACTTTTTGTCTAAACATTTGAAATTATACATAAAGTGTATTCATACATAGGGAATGCTTTTTAATCGGTATTTGACCGAAAATCTGGCTGCCGAGGAGTCAAAGTTCAAAAGATTTTATCTTCGTGGTCTCTAGTAAACGATTTCAGTCAATTTTATGTCTAAACATTTGAACATTTACATAAAGGGTATTCAGGAAAGCAGCAAGTTTTTTTCGTCAGTTTATGGGCGAAAATTTGACTGCCAAAAGGTCAAAGCTAAAAGAGTGTACATTTGCAGATTCTACCAAACTCCTCCGACAATTTTGTGTCTGAACCTTTGAAATTTTCGATGTAGGTTACCTGGACATGTCAAACTTTTTAATATATATATATATATATATATATATATATATATATATATATATATGCACATAAAGTTATGAACAGTACATAGGGCATGAGCAAAGCCGGGTTGAACTGCTAGTACTTATATAAATATACATACACAAATACATATCCATATCTATACAGATATATATATATATATATACATACATACATACATACATACATACATACGGATATCTACACAGCTATGCGTATTCCCCAATATATAACTTGGACCTTATTACCAAACGAATGTAAAGAACGTATAACATGGATTTTACCAAGCAAGCTGGATTTTAAAAAAAAACATCCATACCTTTTCCTGCAAATCCTCCTGCTACAGGACTTCTGATAAATTTATTATTTTGACTTTGACTTTTCATGTCTCACTGACTTTCGCAAATAGGGTGCATACCTTTATAACTATTTGCTAATATTTTCTCTCCTCTGATGAGATGGTAGACATCGAAACCCTATAGGTTAAGGAGATTAATTTTCTAACGCATTCTTTGTCTTGCTTAGAATAATAAAAATTATTTGATATGAAACTCAATCACTTCATTTCATTTCATTGAGAGTTTTTGGAAATTCATTGAATTACAATTTAATATATATATATATATATATATATATATATATATATATATATATCAAGGCAACAACGATTGGATTGATAGCAACAAATAATGTATTTTCATTGTTCGTTACAATTGTTTCACAACTATTCGTATAATTTATAACCTCATATATTTTGAAAAATTCACAAGAACAGCCTCTCTTCAGACATTGAGCAAAACACTTTTTAATGAATAATATGGAATCCATTTTCCTTTTAAGGAGAACTTTGTGATGAAAAATTACCTACATTTCTTCTTTCGTTTACCGTTTTTAATGGATTTTTTATATCTACCAATTTCGTATCGTTATTTTTAAATGTTTCAAACGATTATTCATTTATTCCTGTAACCAATTACCTGTGTTCACTTAATTTAGGTTATTATTATTTTTCTCTTAGTTATTTAATTTTTTTTTCCAATTCCGGACCTGATATTCTACGTTCCTATCTTTTTTTTTATCCTATGTTCGTTTCGTATCCAATGTTCATATTGGCGAATTTTACTTATATCGACACACTTATTTTTGTAATTTCAAAAAGCGGTTGTGGTTTAAAATTTATTTTAGAAGGGATATATATATACATATATATATATATATATATATATATATATATATATATATAGTCATCCACATACAGTACTGTTTCGCTGTATCACAGATCATCAGTGCGGCTAGATAAGCCAGGATCGAAACCTAACCGCCAAAACGACAGTCGGAGCTTCTAACCGTTGCGGGCAGTGAATTAAAAATGTTTAATCATTGTCCAAATACCTAAGCGCATTTTGTTCACACGAATAGCATCGCTTCATACTCTAATGGTGATTTGTATATAACTTCCCACTATGCTCAACCTAAGATAGGAAGCATTATAGTCATCCACATACAGTACTGTTTCGCCTTTTTTACAGCTCATCAGTGCGGCTAGACAAGCAAATACCTCAAGCCAGGATCGAGATGAGCTGATCAGATCTGTCTTTATTATTTCATTGATACCGAAACGCTAAGAAAAGTTTATAGATATAAAGGTCGCAATATCTTTTATAGTAGCGATATCTCATATTCAATCAGTTAACATACATGCAGCTTGGCCTTTTTGGTCAAGATCAAAGTGTAGTATCTGTTCCGGCAGATACTGCAAGCTATGACTAGCTATGAATAGCTATGACTAGCAAAGACCAGATGTGGGGGCAACCCCACATGCCTGACCTTTAACCAGCTCCCATTTCCCACCTCTCGGGAGCTGGTCCCCCTTTTCCCTTCCCCCTCCCTTCACTCCTCACATTAAAAATTGGCCTTGTGCCTAATTTGCTCGGTGGGGGAGCAAATAAATACCATCTGTTCCGGCAGATACTGCAAGCTATGACTAGCTATGACTAGCAAAGACCAGATGTGGGGGCAACCCCACATGCCTGACCTTTAACCAGCTCCCATTTCCCACCTCTCGGGAGTTGGTCCCCTTTTTCCCTCCCCCCCCCCTTCACTCCTCACATTAAAAATCGGCCTTGTGCCTAATTTGCTCGGTGGGGGAGCAAATAAATACCATCTGTTCCGACAGATACTGCAAGCTATGACTAGCTATGACTAGCTATGACTAGCAAAGACCATATGTGGGGGCAACCCCACATGCCTGACCTTTAACCAGCTCCCATTTCCCACCTCTCGGGAGCTGGTCCCCTTTTTCCCTTCCCCCTCCCTTCACTCCTCACATTAAAAATCGGCCTTGTGCCTAATTTGCTCGGTGGGGGAGCAAATAAATACCATCTGTTCTCTGATACATACACAGCGATAGGCAGTGTTGTTCTGGCGACACATTCTCGTGGCCGGCGAGCTTGTTGGGTAGCGTTCTGTCCGCACCCCCACTTGGTCTGTCTTTCTCTGCTCTCCCCCCTCACGGGGGGATCCGAGCTGATAATTTACGACCTTCCCGCGAGGGAGGGTCGGAAACACTTTCTCTCTTCCCTCCACTAACTTCCCACTCCCTCTCTCAGTTCTATCTCCCCTCTTGCCGCCTTTGGCGCCACTTCTTTTTGGCGCCAAAGTCGGCTCCCACTTTGGACGCCGACTCCACGTCACTCATTTTGGTGAATTATACAGGGAAGAGAGAGCTTTTTTCAAAAATGGACACCCCCAGCCCGGGGACCACCAATACCGATACCCCCAGCAAGGGGGCTACCACAAGAAAAACTGCTCCCCAAGAGGACGACTCCCCAACAGGGGAAGCAAAAAGCAACGGGGCATACCGCCCGGACACTAAACCGAAGGACGCCCCCCAGAAGGGAGAAAACTCACCAGCAGCTCCCCAAGAGGGCGACTCCCCACAAAGGGGAGAAAAAACAATGTTGGACGGGGCATCCCGTTCCGACAACAAAAATCAAGAGGCAGTAGCCTCAAAGGACGATAAGGGAGACAGTGCTCCCCAAGAGGGCGACTCCCCACAAAGGGGAGAAAAAACAATGTTGGACAGGGCATCCCGCTCTGACAACAAAAATCAAGAGGCAGTAGCCCCAAAGGACGATAAGAGAGACAGTGCTCCCCAGGAGGGCTACTGCCCCAAAAGGGGAGCAAATCAAGAAAACGAAGGGGCATACAGCCTAAACCTCCCCAAAACAAAAGGGGCAAAAGCTCCCAAGGACAATAAAGAGGACAATGCTCCCCAGGAGGCCGACTCCCCAAAAAGGGAAGTATTTCCTGGAAGAAATATAGAGCAGGGAGAGTCGGTCCCAAAGGAAAGCGGAAAGGGAAATGCCCCTCAAAATAGCAACCCTTCCGCCAAGGAACAGCAAAAACAGTCCAACCTCACCAAAGATCCAACACCAACAAGAGGGTCGGCATGGGGGAAGACTGTAGAGAAGCAACTGTCCCCTCAAGAGTATAGAGACTTGTACTTGACCAAGTACAGACAATACATAGAGGGGGCAGAAATTAAACCAGTGCCAGGCGCTTGGGAGGCAATCGAAGACAGAGTGCTCTCCCTCATCATCTCGGATATGCCGGAAAACCGCCTTCTAGGGATGAAAAAGGAAGACATGGCAGGGCTCCTACACAAGCTAAACATCCCGGTATTATACCTGTACCAGAGGAGCTACGCCATGTGGGACATCCTCCTACCCACCAAGGAAGATGCGGAGAGACTCTCCCTCCAAGAAATAAAGCATGGGAGAGTCAAACTAACACCTGAATACCAGGGCAAGAGAAGGACTCGGGTGCAGGTATTTAATGTGCCAACCCAAATACCTGCGGAAGTATTAGGATGCCTCTTCAGCCAGTACGGTGAGGTAGAACAGGTAACCCCAGTACGGTCAAAAACTGGGACTCACCTGGGCTGCTACACAATAGCAATGAGGCTGAAGAGGGAAGGTTTTCAAGCAATACCACAGCTGCTGACATACAAAGACACCAGCATAACGGTAGTGGTTGAGGGCCGTCGTCCACACTGTTGGTTCTGCCAAAAGCAGGGCCACATGGCTAGGAGTTGCCCCCAAAGGGTAACCCCTAATCCAATAACCCAAAAGGCGGTCACAACCCCTGAGACAACGCCCGCACCAAAACAGGCGGCAACAACCCCTGCAACTGCAGCACCAACCCCAGCTCCAAGGAAAACCCAAACCACCCAGGAGGCCAAGGGGGAAGAATGGAGCACGGTAGTGAGACAAAAGCGGAAACACATAATCCCTTCTGCCACCGTCTCACCACCAGCCCAAAAATCGAGGCAGGAGCCTCTGCAAATGCAGCAACAACAACAGCCACCGCAGCCAATGCCGCGGAAACAACTGCAGCAACAACTACTGCAGCAGCAAAATCAGTAAGTGCAGCAGAAGCAGCAGCAGCAACGACACCAGCGAGAGCAGCAACAACAAAAACAGCTGCAGCAGCAAATAGAGGAGCAGACACAACCAACGGTCCCCACACCAATCGAGACGGGGATCAAGCGGAGAAAAGACTGCCCCTCTGAGGATGAATCCGCAAGTGAGAGGGAGAGGAACTCAACCTCACCTCTCCCCGGTTCATTCGAAAGAATGAAAAAGAAAAACAAAAGAAGAAAAGAGGAAGAAAAGGTGGCCCCCACTCCCTGTGAACATACACCACCCCTAACAACAAAATCCACTTCCACCCCCAAACCACACACTGCAAAAACACCAGACACCGCACCAACACCAGACACCGCACCAACACGAGACACCGCACCAACACGAGACACCGCACCAACACCAAACACCGCACCAACACCAGACACCACACCAACACCAACACCAACACCAACACCAGGCACCACACAAACACCCGTCCCCACACCAAGGCAAACTGAGCCACTACCCCGAAAAGAAAATGAAAAGAATGAACCGAGGGAGAGGAGAGACTCCTCTGCCTCTTGCAGACCAAAGGTCCTTGCCCCTGAGGAACTATGTAATGTAGACCCTCTATCTGTGGCCACAGACATTTCCCATCGGCAGAGGAAAAACTTAAAACCTCTGCTCGATTACAAACAGATAGAGGGGAAAGATGTAAATATCCCCTCAAATTTCCCGGACGCCCCACTCCTAATAACCTTTGTCAGAACTCCAGAGGCCTGCAAGACCAACTTGTGGACAAGGCTGCAGGCCGCTGAAGGGGCGTTTCCGGGAATTGAACTGGTGAAAAAAAATGACCCTTCTCTTGATGAACTGTCAAAACAATGCAAGGGAAGGGTCCCCGTGTTGGTCCATCCGTCACTCTATAGAGCCCTTAAATTGACTTACCCTTTGGATGTCGGCGGCATTGTGAGAGAAGGTCAGGACATGAAAAACCTGACCACCTTGAGCATTGCACACAACGTCGGTGTCCTTTCCCCGGCTGACTTCGGAGCTGAGTGTAACACACCTTAAGGTAGGTACCATGGCTTTGAATTTGGCTAGTCTGAATGCGAGGGGCTTGAGATCATCGGGCCGGGCGGCTCGCCTCCGGCACGACCTCTTGTCCCTGGGAGTGGATGTTGCTGCGATTCAGGAGACGCATTTCGTTTCCTCTGTGGACTGTCAGGTGCTGGCCCGAGACTTTGAGGTTTTCTCAGCATATGGCAGCCCGCGGGGGAAGGGAGTTTCCGTGCTGGTTAAACGTACCCTGTCGGCGACGGTCGACGTTGTCCATAGAGATGCGGTGGGCAGGCTGGTTGTGGCCGATGTTGCCGTAAAAGATTCTGTGTTTCGGGTGATTGCGGTTCATGCGCCCAGCACCGCTCGTGAGAGGGTCTCATTCTTCAGTCAGCTTGACGCGTTTGTAGATTGTCGGAAGCGGGTAGATCTAATGGGGGATTGGAATTCCATCTTAGACCCCGACATAGATAAGGTAGGAGGCGGAGCTAGAGGATCGGAGAGGTGCGAGTCCAGCCTGGCTGATCTGATGGCTAGATGCGGTCTGGTCGACAGGTTTCGGTTCGAGCATCCAGGGCGGGAGATGTGGACGTGGACCAATAGTGTTTCCTCCTATCCAAATACCTATTTGGACAGGATGTTAGTTAGGAGAGGCGAAGTAGACTTCTTATCTTGTCCCACGTTCACTTGGCTAGGCCAGACGGACCATAAATTAGTTATGGCCCGGCTGAAGCTAGGAAATAGGCCTAAGTTAGCGGGGTACTGGAAGTTAAACACCTCCCTTCTGGAGATACAAGACTTCCAAGATCAGTTAAGAGAATTGATTAAAAAGGCACTAGTGGGGGCGGTTACCGGGAGTAAGTGGTGGTTAGGTCTCAAAGCCAAGATCAGAAGCTTCTCCGTCAAGTATGCCCAGCGCCTCGCACTAGATAAGGCCAAGACGAAGAAGAAGCTAGAGCAGAAACTAGCCCAGGCTACGGGGGAGGGTGATAGGGTTAGTCAGGAACTAGCTAAGCAGGACCTTCTACGCGAGACTAGCGAGCGTTACGAAGGCCAAGTAGTTAGAGCTAGGCTTAGAAAGATAGGCAACGAAGCAGTCAATTCTGATGCAGACGTGCGCCGTGAGGTTTCTAGGCGTGGCTCGGACAAATACATTGCAAAAATCAAACATCCGAATGGACGCACCCTCGAATCGACTCGGGAGATCTGCGAGGGGTTTCGAGAACATTTCGAGGAGCGTTTTACGCAGCAGCCCGATCTTCCGGTCCTTGAGTTTAGCGACTATTTGGCCGACTCTCCCCGCCTCGAGGCGGCTAGAGCGGCTGGTTGCGAGGGCCGGGTGACGGAGCAGGAGGTCTTTACTGCGCTGAAGCAGGTCAGCTGTGACAGATCGCCAGGACTTGATGGTCTGCCATACGAACTGTACTTGAGGCTGTCGCCCATGTTTCTGCCTCTTCTGACGGATATGTTCAACCATTGGTTTGCTCAGGGATCCATCCCAGGGCAGGTGACCAAGGGAGTGATCACATTGCTGAAGAAAGGTGACGGGCATGGAGGGGAAGAGTTAGACGACTACAGGCCCATAACTCTGCTAAACACAGAGTTGAAGATTTTGGCCAAGGTCCTGTCGAATCGGCTGCAGGTTGTTATCGACGAGTTGGTTGAACCGGAACAGAACTACGCTGTGAAGGGGAGATCGATTCAGAACAACTTGCACCTGATCCGCATGATCCTAGAGGGGGGAATAGATAACGACACGGAAGCCGCGCTGATAAACTTAGATCAGTCCAAAGCTTTCGATAGGGTCGACCATCGTTTCCTGGCATCTGTCTTAGAGGCCGCCGGTTTTAAACCGGACTTTTGCAAGTGGATCTCCATAATGTATCGACAGCCCATGGCTGTCGTGCAAGTGAACGGAAAGCGCTCGAAACCCTTTGTTATCTCTCGGTCGGTTCGTCAGGGTTGTCCGCTGTCGCCCCTGCTTTATGTCCTGGCTTTGGAGCCTCTTCTCCGCAAGCTGAGACATGAGGAGGCAAATTCGGCCCTGCGCGGAATGGCTCTGCCTGGCGGCTCAGCTGCCAAGGTATCCGCGTTCGCCGATGATGTCACGATCTTCGTGTCGGGCTTCAGAGACATTGAGGTCGTGTCGGAGGCACTCACACAGTACGAAAGAATTACAGGGGCCAAGATAAACCGCAACAAGTCGGTAGGACTGCAGTTGGGCGCATGGAGTGGCAACGCAAACCTCCCTGCGCCCTTCAGCTGGACAGATGGCCCGGTCCGGATCCTCGGCGTGTGGTTCGGACCGGGTCTCCAGCTTGACAAGAATTGGTTGGAGGTACGGTCAAAGGTGGAGGCTGCAGTCAATTCGTGGCTTCCTAGGAAACTTTCCTTAAAGGGTAGAGCTGAGGCGTGCGCCACTTACGTCTTTCCTCTCATCCTTTACCGACTGCCCGTACTTCCCCTGCCTGCACAACACCTAAAAGCTCTTGTCGAACTCTTGTCCTCGCTCCTTTGGGACAGAGGAAGACACTGGGTGAGCAGACAGGTCTGTATTCAACGTCCGTGTGAGGGAGGCTTGGGAATGCCGTACTTGAAGTGTCATCGAGATGCTGAGAGGCTGGCCTTCCTGAGCCACTATATGCAGGAGGACCAACCGTGGCACCCCGTGGTTACTGCCGCCTTCCCCGACCTCGTTCTCGACCCCTCCATCGAGAGCCGTCGCAGGCCGCGGGGAGAATCTGCCTACATGAAAGAGTGCCGAGCCGCGCTAAAACGACTACCAGGGTCCAGTGACCTTGTGACTGCTACCCGTAGGGAACTCCACAGGGATCTAGTGAAGGGGGCCGCTGACGACCCGCTATGCGCGCGTTTGGGGTGGCAGCAGAGTGAGATCCGCTCCGCGTGGAGCTGGGCGCCAGGTTCGAGTCATCTGAACAATTCGGAGTTCTCTCTGACCTGGCGATTGGCCCGAAATGCACTTCCACTCAACAACATACAATGCAGTTCTGGGTTTTTGGAGTCGCCTGATTGTCCCCGTTGTGGGACAACGGCCGTGGAAACTACGGATCACGCTTTCTTCGATTGCCGCGAACTTCGCCAGTACTGGTCGTATGTCAGTGGGGTGACGGCTCGCATCGATCCTGAGCATCCTCGCCCAATTACTGTATCCAATGTTGTGGACAACGTGAGGCCGCCGTGGGACCGGGAAAGACAAATGGTCTACGTTACGATCCTGGCCGTGGCGAGAATGGTGATTTGGACGTCGCGTCTGCAAGGTTGCCGGGGGGTGTTGTCTTTTTCTGATCAAGATCTGATCGCGTTCTTTAAACACCAACTACGGGTGAAGATCAGATGTGATAGAAGAAGGCTGCATCGCGCGGCATTTGACAGAAGATGGATACATGTGGCAAGTCTGTGTGTACGAAGAGGAGCCAAATTTGAATACGTGTTCCCCGCCTAGGTGTGGAACGCGCAGTTCTGTAAAGTAAAATTAAACAAGTAGTCTCTCAGCTAGCTGAGTGTGTGTTCTATCCCTCCCCGATTAGGAAGCCTCCAAGATCCCCATCCCCTCTTACCTGCAATTTTTGTTCTCACCCCTTCCTCTAAATTTTACCCATCTTGGAGAAAAAGAAATACAAACTAACCTCCATCCCTTACCCACAAAAATTTTCTTTTCTCCATTCACCCCCATCTAGAGGGCATCCCCACCTAGAGACTGACCCGCAGAAGGGAGGTTCCTTTTACAAACCTAGTGGAACGGGCAGTCTATCAACTAGACGGGGTTGGGAGGGTCCTACTAATCACCTTTTGTTTTTTCTTCCCCCTCCCTCGACACAAATGAATTATTGTTACCATTTTATTGTTATCTTTTTTGTTTTTACACGTCAATAAAAAATGTTTTAAAAATTGGGAGTTACTAGGACGTCCCCCAATATGAAAGGGTGAATGCGGTATTATGGTGAAAGAAGATACTAGCTGGGAGAAACTTTTGACTTTGTTTAGTTCTGGAGTGACAAGGATGACCAACGACCCCCAAAATTCCCCCCTTTTGAGTTGGCCATGTGCCTAAGTTTTTTGTTCACCGTTAATTTTACTGTATTTTTTAACATGAATAAAAGATTTAATATCTCAAAGTGTAGTATCTGTTCCGACAGATACTGCAAGCTATGACTAGCAAAGACCAGATGTGGGGGCAACCCCACATGCCTGACCTTTAACCAGCTCCCACTTCCCACCTCTCGGGAGCTGGTCCCCTTTTTCCCTTCCCCCTCCCTTCACTCCTCACATTAAAAATCGGCCTTGTGCCTAATTTGCTCGGTGGGGGAGCAAATAAATACCATCTGTTCCGACAGATACTGCAAGCTATGACTAGCAAAGACCATATGTGGGGGCAATCCCACATGCCTGACCTTTAACCAGCTCCCATTTCCCACCTCTCGGGAGCTGGTTCCCTTTTCCCTTCCACCTCCCTTCACTCCTCACATTAAAAATTTGCCTTGTGCCTAATTTGCTCAGTGGGGGAGCAAATAAATACCATCTGTTCTTCAGATACTGCAAGCAAAGACCATATGTGGGGGCGACCCCACATGTAAGACCTTGGTCAATGTAGGGGCGGCCCTTCATACCAATTGTCACTATCCAGCTCCCCTACTCCCCGGGGAGCTGGTCCCCATTTCCCCTTCACTCCTCACATTAGAAATCGGCCTTGTGCCTTATTTGCTCGGTGGGGGAGCAAATAAATACCATCTGTTCCGGCAGATACTGCAAGCTATGACTAGCTATGACTAGCAAATACAAGATGTGGGGGCAACCCCACATGCCTGACCTTTAACCAGCTCCCATTTCCCACCTCTCGGGAGCTGGTCCCCTTTTTCCCTTCCCCCTCCCTTCAATCCTCACATTAAAAATTGGCCTTGTGCCTAATTTGCTCGGTGGGGGAGCAAATAAATACCATCTGTTCCGGCAGATACTGCAAGCTATGACTAGCTATGATTAGCTATGACTAGCAAAGACCATATGTGGGGGCAACCCCACATGCCTGACCTTTAACCGGCTCCCATTTCCCCCCTCTCGGGAGCTGGTCCCCTTTTTCCCTTCCCCCTCCCTTCACTCCTCACAATAAAAATTGGCCTTGTGCCTAATTTGCTCGGTGGGGGAGCAAATAAATACCATCTGTTCTTCAGATGCTGCACTTCAATTTCTTGTTCTCTGTCAGTGGAGGAGAAATCCTTCACGACTGAGACAATTTTTATTTTTGTTCCTTTTCTCCACGTTAAAAAAACGACCCTGGTGTCTAACTCTGTCCCGTGGGGAGGCATTGTAAATAGGGACACATCACATAATTACTCAGAACATATAATTTTATTTAAGGCATTCCACCGCCAGTTAAAAATATAATCGTCTCATACAATATTCCAATTTTATTCTGTTTTCTATTATCAAATTTATTATTTCATAACAATACGAAATATCCTCACAATACGAGGTAAATTCGGTACAAACATGTTTGCGCTAGAATAATTACATTCTGTTTTTGTTTCGTATGTTTTTAACCCTAAACAAGGACTATTGCCACTTGGAACGTAATGTGAGTGAGTTTAAGAAGCGAGATGCTTGTTCACATTATATTTAAACTTCTGCATATCAGTACAGTCAGAAAAATTGGAAACAAGAAGGCAATTTTAAATTGTAGCAAGTCACGGGAATTAAATTATAAGAGTGAAAGGATTTATGGCACTTAGGGACCTTAACGGAGTGAATGGGTGGGATTTTGCTGCTGGTCAAATTAGTCGGCAATATGTACGTCGAAGAATCAAAAGTGCTACATATTCATCGGAGAACATTTCATATAAGTATACATAAAACAGGCACAAATTGCGGCGATGGGAGAGGGGCTGAAGCTTGGTTGATAATGCGGGACCTATTAGATTGTAACGTCACTTGTTTTTAACCCTGTCTTTGTGTGAGAGAATATTGTGATAGGTGGGTCGATGTTCACCGTTGGGCCAACTGAAGACGCCTCAACATTTTTCGATAAATCGACAAATTTTAAATGTTTTCGACTATGATGAACACGAATATCGCAAGGAAAATAAACGCAAACAAATAGTTTTTGAGGCACAACTACCTGAATTATGCATCGCAATTTCTAGCAGTTTGAATTGGCCGCCATCTTTGTTGTTTCAAAGAAATGGGATAGTTACCATACGTAGACGATGTGTGTCGTTAAATCTACGAGATGTAAGCATTTATTCAACGTCATTTTTTCGGAATAAACCTAACCACCTCCACATGTTAGGAACGGCTTTCGGAACACCCCCAACTCCCCATGTTAAGAACGGCTTTCGGAAAAACCATCCTTCCACCTCCCCATGTTAAGAACGGCTTTCGGAATAAACACCCCCACCTTACCATATTAAGAACGACTTTCAAAATTGGGTGTAGTTAACTACACAGATCGTCTGCTCACAGCAACGTTCAGGCGCATGCTTAATATAACATTTCTTTGCAACAACAAAGATGGCGGCCAAATAAAACTACTAGAAATTATGTAACAAAATACAGGTATTTATATCTCAAAAACTATTTGTCTGTGCTAATTTTCCCTGCGATATTTGTTTTCAGCATACTCGAAAACTGTTAAAAGTCGTCATTTGTTAAGAAAATGTTGATGCATTTTCAGTTGGGGTAACGGTGAACATTGACCGGTAGATTAACGAGCTTAGATGCAGATGTATCAGAAATTTGGAGGAATTTTTGACACCCCTAACAGAAAACTGCAAATAAAATACAAAAAACTCGTAATTTCTCCTTTTAAAGTGGGTTGTTTATTTTCTGTATTGAATATACTTCCAAAATAAACTATTAAAGTTGTTTAAAAAATAATAGAAATATTATTTTTATTTACAGTGTTTACAATATTTTTACAAAATGCCGGCGCGTCTTCATGCAGCCATATGTTTTACGTAATGAAATCAATTGAATTTTACAAATTAAATATTTTTCAATTGTTAAACTTTAAAAATCTATCTAAATTTTTCTATTGGTTCAATTAAGATAATATTTTAGACAAACGTTTTTTTTTTAAATACAACCTCATTTTGTAAATGTCCATTAAAATTTTAATAATTAATTTATGTACCAAAGTTTTATATATCACAAATTAAAGATAAAAGATCAATAAAGAAAATATTCTAATTTACAACAACAAAAAAAGAATAGTTTTTTTGGAAATTTACCTGTAAAGTCCAAAGTGTAAAACCTTTCTTTAAAAAAAAAACACGTTGATTTTTTTCATCAAGTAAATACCAGACGCTGACGGCAATTTTTTTTCTATTTCATTGAATGTTTTCTTTTTTTTTTTTTTTAGATATTTAAAAAAAATTCAGTCGATAAAGAAGTATTAAAATATATCAATCAAAAACTCGTGTATTTCATTAAGAGAATTTTGAAAAAATCGGTGAACTGGATTTTTTTGGTTTAGGGAAAACACTTATAAGTGAACGTGTGTTTTTTTTTTACTATGTAGGACTCAAAATACAAATTTTGGTTAACACACGCAATAAAAAAAGACATTAATTATATTCCTTTGACGAATCTATATTTGATAACTTTCATAGCAGCCTTTAAGCTTGTGGCACAAAACACATTAGGAAAATGCGATTTTCTACGACCCTCGCTTTAAAAAATATTTTTATTTAAAAAAATACATGGAATTTAAAATATAAATAATGGATACATTCTTAACAATGAAGAATGTAACTACGCATTTAATAGTATTTTTATAGGTAAGTGATTTTTTGGCATTTATATATATACATATATTTATCGAAACAAGTCAAAATATGTTGATTTTCTTTATATCTTTTTAAAAGAAAACTGCTTTAAAAATATTGCATAATTTACTATTAAAGCTGTTATTTATTTATTTTTTGCCTTTGCTCCTTTAATTGATAAAAAGGGTTTCAATTACATTTTTCAAGTCGTTATAAGCCTCGAAAAATAGTAAGTTGAATTATTAAAGTTCTTATCATCATTTTCAATGGCCGCTTTCTGATACACCCAGCTTAGATATGGAAACAATACTCCATTTATCAAATGGTGCTTTGTAATGATAAGGATACTGCCCACAGTGCATTTGTTCCAGTTCATGTTACCTCTGAATGTACAACCGAGGGAGTTGAAGGATAAACTCTCAGGTAGAGGATTATTGGTCATGATAATTTTCCGCTGAAAAAAATTTGGTGGTTGCTAAATGAATGGAACTTAATCTAAGTAGTGTTGCAAGGGACGCTGGAAAATGGTGGGATCCTTCTACCGCTCCAGAAGATATCTCACTACTGATGCAATTCTCTATCTGTATAAAAGCCAAGTACGTCCAAGGATGGAGTATTGCTGCCACATCTGGGCAGGAGCTGCTAAAAACAGCCTATCCTGCCTTGACAGAGTCCAAAATAGACTTCGTGGTTTAGTGGAGGATGTCCTTTTCTCTTCCCTGTAACCTCTCTCCCACAGAAGAGACGTTGCGAGCCTGTCTTTGTTTTATCGTTATTTCCATGGCAGGTGCTCATCTGAGCTCCACTCCCTCGTTCCCCTCGCCAATCTTTCACGAGAAACACCCGTCTGACTGAAACTACTGTCAGTAATTTTCCCCACTCTTTATCTGTACCTCAATCCAAACGTAGATTCCATGAGCAAAGCTTCTTTCTTAGAACTTCACGCCAGTGGAACTCTCTGCCGCTTGCCTGTTTCCCACCTGAGTACAACTTGGACGTCTTCAAGTCCAACATAAACAAACTCCTGACAAACCGCCCCCTTAAGTAAGACACTCTATCAAAACCCCCAATACTAATGATTACTACAATAATATCTCATTGATTACTGTACACGCAATAACCATTATCCCTGAGTGGCCTTCGGGCCTTGATAAGTTGTTACTCCATGTAAAAAAAGTAGAATAAAACGTTACTATTCGTAACGGCCTTATCCTAAAGCGGACAAATGATGGCGGCAAGAAATTACATTTCGCCCGGTGTTTCATCAAAGGACTTCTCTCGTTATATTTTTACCTGTTTTTCTTTTGCTTTGTTGGATTTTATCAGATTTCGAAATATGTAACGTAATATTTGGCCGCGGCAACCTAGTTATCATGCTTAATGCAATTCGTTATTGGCATTGTTTACGAAATATACAAAACCAGCAATTCTTGTGGAAATTCCACAGTGACTCTTTCATATGCAATATATTGATGTTGGTATTCTGTGGAAGTCAACGTAAATGAAGACCTTCTGGTATTATTGTAGCTCTTTTTTTAAAACTGCAAAAGTATTTATCTAAACAAGCATTGACCCCTGGCGTAGCCGGATCGTGGATTACGCTTAAATATGATATTTTAAGTTATGCAGATTTCGTATATATTATTATACAATCAATTTTCTATTGATTTCTGTATATTTATAAAGTTATGATATCAATATACATATATATACATATATATACATATACATATTTGTCTTTACATAAGCAATAGTTTGTTGCTACACAGTCATGAGCATGTTTCGGTCTACCAGCAGTCACAAACTAGAGGCCTCATCAGGCAGCAACCCTTATTTCCGAAAACGGAATTGAAAAAAAAAAATTGAATCCCGTTCTTTGAATTCCGTTTTCGGAAATAAGGGTTGTTGCCTGATGAGGTATCTAGTTGGTAAATACTGGTAGACCGAAACATGCTCATGACTGTGTAGCAACAAACTATTGCTTATGTAAAGACAAATGTAACTAGCTCTACTTCTGTATTGAACCTCGTTATATTTCACTGGTTAACCTACCTTTGGAAAATAGCAACCTCAAATTATATATATATATATATATATATATATATATATACATTCATATGATTGGGTGCATCAGCTTGAATCGAAATCGAAACAAAAACTTATAAAGAGAATATATATATGTGTGCATATATATATATATATATATATAAGTGTGGGTGTATGTATATATGTGTGTGTTAGGGTTTGTGTTTCTTGATGAAATCGCTGGTTGAGTTTGAATAAAATAAATACGTACTAGATATATCGTGGGATGCGTTAGATCAATATAACATAAAAATCTTTCCGCAGAGAGTCATGCAACTCATGAGGAAAGAACATAAAACTAATGAACAAATAATTTATTATGAAGACACGCACACAAACGTAACTACAATTCAAGCATGATAGATGAAAGTTAGAAGTCCAAGTATGGTAACCTGATCGAACGGGGATGATGTTCATCTCGCCATTTCAAAGTCACTCTGTTTTCCCTTCCTTCTGTCCACTTCCGGTCGTTGATCTTGCGAGAAGTCACGAGAATTTAAAGTTTAAGAAAAGGGAGGCGACTTTACCCAAAGAAGTAAAGAGCTACTCACCTTTGCATTATACATTTATTTCATCCCAACAATTCCAAAATAAACGGATATTTATTTTTGAAATTTATATTGAAATTTATAAATATATTTATTTATAATTACAATTTATAAAATATATTTATTTAGAAGTAAAACATCATCAGTATGTCTTTCTTTCTTTTTTTTTAGCCATGTTATTGCTGGAGCATAAAATCAGTAGAAGCCCGTTTGCTGTTTTTACCACAGTCTTTTCAAATGTCGTAACGGTGCGTTGGTTACGCGGAATTCACGTTAGGGTTTGTGTTCCTTGATAGAAACGCTGATTGATTTGGAATAAACCCCAACCTTTCACTTTTGAGCTCCCTAGATGCCTGAAAGATTTCTAGTCTAATCGTTTCTTTTCCGCAGACTACCGAAATGACTGTATTCGGCATTACTTAATCCCGGAGTGGTTGATCTTCCATCAAACGAGTAAAATACGAAACAAACAATGCTTTCGCAGTGGTGATAATCGGATAACTCAGGAGTCTCGAAAAATTTCGAACGGTGGGGGGCATTTTGCTTATTTTAGAGTTACACAATGCAAAACATAAAAAAACTTGTTTTATGAAAATTTGTTCTTAAAAAACCTCATTTTTAAAATTATGTTGTTTAAAAAAAAAAAAAAAAAAAAAAACCCAAAGGAGAAAATAAAACACCACACATTTTTAAAACAAATTTCTATTTAAAAATAAAAATTCTGGATATTTTTCATTTCCGATAAAGGCTCCGCACGCCGGATCTGGCCCATGGGTTTATTTTAGACAGATTCTGTGTAACGTATAATTTTTTTAACACTCATCCTCGTGTAATCCTGGGCCTTGATATGTCATCATTCACTAACAAAAAATATATATAGTCACGGTAAGTTCTAAAATCCTCTATAGTTAATGTTTCATTATTACGTCTGAACATTAAGCAAATATGATAATACAAAGCAAAGCTTCACATTAACCAATACATAATAATTTTTATCTCAATTTTTTGTAATAGCAATTACTCAAGAAAATACACCTAAAGTCACAACAATTTTCCTCTACAAAAACAAAAGACGGGTGGGTGCTCCGACGAACTACAACCCTTTTACCCCCTCGATGTAAATACTCGCGACAAACCCGGCAAGCAGCAAAAGCACACCCCTATACAGGAGAGATCCCTAGATAAAGAAAGGCTTCTACTCTAGTAGTCTCTTTACTAGGACTGCTAGACTTGAGAATTCTCTTCCGGGTGCCTGTAAATTGTACATTGTAAAAAGAGTCTGTCCCCTTTTTCATGTAAGTAAAAATAGAGAGATTTAGTTAAAATGAAAATGAAATAGAATAGACGAAATTCGAACCTCGTAATTTAGGTTTAGAAATAGATTACGAGAGAGAATTAGAAAATGGAGTGTAAAAACAAACCATTGTTTAGCTTAGAGATAAAATAGTTTTCAGAAAAGGAATGTGCATTTGTCAATTCTGTTATGAAATTGAATTGAGGAATGCAACTATAAGATAATTTAATAAACATGTTTTAACATATTGAAAATATAGGTTACTCGAAATATAGGTTAAAATTCATTTTGTAATCAAAGGAAAAGGTTTTGGACACGCATTTTCAGAACACGTGAAAGAAGACACATATTTTAACATGGGTATGACGTCATGGAAAATGGGAAGTTCTCGATATAGTTAGACACTTTAGAGTTAAGCAGAGAGAGTCTGAGGACGAGAGACGACAGTCTGGAGTCCAGACATGGACAGTCGAACATCTGGATGTGAGACGGTCACCTTTGAAACATAGAATGTAAAACTTTGAATTCCTGACTAAGAAAACCACCGACCGGTCCACCGACCGAACAATAATAACAACAACAACAATAATAATAATAATAATAATAATAATAATAATAATAATAATGAAAAATATATATAGCACCTGTTTCTTTGACTGCACTGATATGAAGACGTTTACGTGTAATGTATACAAACGTCTTGGATAAATATCAAGAAATTGAAGCGCAAAAGAAATACCTTTTACTGAAATAGTTGGATTCGATATAGAATAACCCCAAAATCGTTTATTATAAAACTGAAAAAAAAAACCCGAAGTAACAAACAAGCAATTCTTTAGTGGGGAGGGGGTTATCATCCTCTAGCTTATAATCTGTTTGAATGTTATCCCTGTCTAACCCTTGGCTTTTATATCATGATTCACTAGTAACAAAAATAACCACGAATTTTCTTTTTAATGGAGGGTGCTCCGACCATGTACATGGCGTCAATACCTCTGACAAACCCAACAAACAAAACAATTATTGGCATTCAATATCAGCAATGTACATGGGGGAGGGGAACATGAGCGATGATACGAAAAGGGGGTCCGTCCTTTAATTCATGTTTTATAATGCCAAGAAAAAGTGATAACCTATCTACATTTTTTGATTGACGATGCATCGGTTTAGTCTTTAAATACAAAGAATACCCCGTGTAAGGGCAGCTGCGCGCGTAATCTTGTAGCAAAGGTTGCGCAATCCCTCACCACACCTCCCCTGAATAGGCACTGCTTGAGTCCAGTGGGAAAGAGAAGTCCAGGACGACGGGAAACAATGCCGAGATAAGGAGAGAGCATATACAACACCTGGAAGTTCGAAATGGTCACCCATCTGGTACTAGCCAGGCTCATCATTGCTTATGTTCGGTTATCTGATAGGACCCGATATGTCAAACGTATACGCAAAGTTTATTAAATGTTTAAATACTTAAATATTACATACTAGAATGATCCGTGGGAATTCCATAGAATTAGTGACATATTTAATCAACAAATATGTTTTGATAACGCTGATTTGTTTTTGTATAACACGATCAACCGATCACTGGTCTGTGACCGACCCACGTGTTACACCAAATGTCTTCGAAACGGTCCCATGATGATGTGACGATGGGACAGTCGTTAAGGTCTGAGTATCAATAGGAAACGGGTACCTGAGATGTCGGATACAGACATTTAAGGCAGACACAAAATATAGAAATATAATTAACTATTTATTTTTTTACAAGAAAATATTACAATATTTTTACAAACACAATTTACAAGTGATAATTAACTTTAGCAATTTAAATTAACTAACCTTAACTAATGCTGAGGGAGGGTGTTCCCTCCTCATTTCCAGGGATACAAAGATATACGTCTAACCCCATGCTGTCCGGACGAAAAAGAGATCGAGAGAAGACAGAGAATTATAGGATTGCATTCTGGTTGCTTATGTATCCCTCTGCCTACGGCCCAAATCACCTCCTGGCCATGCAAGGGGGTGCTTACAACCACCACAACCGGGTACTAAGATATAGTGAACTATCTGTATCGCGAGAAAAAGTAGTTTTTTTAGAGAGAAAACCCAAAGAAAACCCGCACCAAATATGAATGTATTGGCATTTCTATGCCTAGCAAACGTAAAGGGGTATATCGATATGTTCTAACCCAGAAATTATTCTCTTTTTGTGATAAACATACTTCCTGGAATATAAGGACTGAAACACAGAATGATGGAGCGAGAGTTTCGAGGCAGACGATACTCTATTAGTAAAGATTTCTATTCCATCTTGTACGCATTCAGTTCTTGGCATCCAACTTCAATACAATGTCATAGCATTTATTGTTTCAAGATGTGATTAATTTTTGTTTTTACACAGGAATCACTACTTATCAAGGCCAGGAGGCCGCTCGAGGATAAGAGTTAATGTGTATACATTAGCCAATGTGATTATAGCGTAATAAGCATAAGTAGTGAGAATTTTGTAATTTTGATTACTTAGGGGGACGGTTCATCAAGAACTTGTTTACGTTGGACTTGAAGACAATCAGATTGTAGTCAGCAATCAGAAGACAGTTCCACAGGCGTGAAGTTATTAGAAAGAAGTTTTGTTCATGGAATCTACGTGCAGGTTTAGACACAGAGAAAGAGTGTGGGAAATTATTGATAGTGATTTTGGCTAGCCGAGTGTTTTTCATTAAAGTTTGGCGAGGGGGCTCCATAGATTGGAGCTCCGATGAGCACTTGCCATGAAAACAGGCTCGCAACGTCTCTTCTGTGGGAGAGAGGTTATTCAGTTATCTACATACATGCATGTTTCGAAGTGTCACTTCTCGTCAGGATATCTAAAACTATATATATATATATATATATATATATGTATATATATATATATATATATATATGTATTTCTTATTTTCAATAATTTTCCCCACTCTTTATCTGTGCCTAAACCTAATCGTAGATTCCATGAACACAGTTTCTTTCTTAGAACTGCACACATGTGGACCTCTTTTCCACTTTGCCTGCTTTCCAGCTGACTATAATATGGTCGTCTTCAAGTCCAACGTAAACAAATTCTTGATGAGCCGCCCCCCTTACATAATAAAATTTACCAAATTTTCACTACTAATAATTATTACGGCATGTCTAATTGACCACTGTACGCATATTAACCCTTATCCTCGAGTGGCCACCAGGCTTTGATAAGTGGTGACTCCTTTGTAAAAATAAAAGCTACGGAGTCTATTTTGAACTCTGCCAAGGCAGCATAAGTTGATTCTAGCAGCTCCTGTCCAGATGTGGCAACAGTACTCCATCGTTAGCCGTACCTGGCTTTTTTCAGTACGA
The DNA here is from genome assembly GCF_053919585.1 of Euprymna scolopes. Lineage (NCBI taxonomy): Eukaryota > Metazoa > Mollusca > Cephalopoda > Sepiida > Sepiolidae > Euprymna > Euprymna scolopes. The sequence goes on from NC_136504.1 coordinate 108,825,044, forward strand.
AAATACAAAGCATTTGCAACAACCACTGTCAATATCTAACCCTACTCTATATGTGCGTTAAACTAAATCTCATGAAAAATGTTTTCTTTCATAGAACTACTCGTCTGTATGTAACAGAGCGCGGACACGCGTATGACAGCAGTTGCAGCATCCGTACGCAAATGAGCGCGCCATGTACAGCGTGTCATAGAGAGGAAGACGGAAAGAAAAAAATATATAAAAAGAAAAACGTAATCGAGTGAGGACAGAGATAGACGTGTTACACAGGTGGCCCGAGAGCGACAGTAAAAGACGCCTGCTAAACATTACTGGACAGGGATGGAGTACCACTTGGTCGATACGATAGCGTATTGTTAAACACATTAGGGTGCAAGAATATTTTTGTACAAGAGACAAGATGTTATGATGGAAGTACCTGTAAATAAAAGTCTGTTTCACTGAAAAAGGTGTAAATACTTTTCTTTTCCTGTTTTTTTTTTTTTTTGGTGTGCGACAAACTTTATATATTACACGTGTGTACCAGTATTTTTGGAACTCTCTAATTAAAGTCTGCTTCTCAGCTGGCGACAATGGTCGTTTTCAAATTGAAAAAAAAACAACATATTTTAGCTTCCTCGTTCATAATCAAATTTTACCCCATCTTTACAACAATTCATTACTACGGTGTTTTCTCACCGATCTTAGTCCTTATCCTGAAATGGCTTCCGTGCAAAGAAACACCAACATCTTATTTCCAAAGAGTTATTGACTTGTGTTATCGACTTTATAATTAAAGATAACGATACTGTAATTGGTTTAAGCGATACGCAGTCGTTTCTTCAGAACTTGGTGACTTCAAACTTACTACAATTAACGGAGCAGTATTATTCTCCCGTGGGGGAGGGGAGATAAAGACGCAGAAAACGCGTAGCCAATAAGCAGTCAGTAGATTACGAAACAACATTATAAAGCCTTTTTTTTGTTATTATCCAGTTATTAGCTTTTCTTTCATCTTTGTATTCTGTAGAGAGAAACTCGAACTTCATAGCGACATCGGAAATATGTTATCTAAGCAAAAGAAAGTTGAACATTAATAAGTATTCCACGCACACTTTAAATACCGATGTCAGAAAGACAGACTGCTTGATATTGCATTCCTTAAAACAGGATTTGGTCAGTCAAGAAAGTAGACGATAATCCGACCTTGTAGAATATCGAAATCAAAGTAAAGATTTTGATAATGAAAACAATGTTAGATTATTCTAAAAAGATGTATTTAGTCTTTGACAGACGCTTAGGATTGTTAAACAAAAATTATAAATAAAAATAAAACTATAGATTGTTTGTTCTGTTTGGTTGTTTTTTTATGACATACACAGGTTTTTCTGATATTCATACCGTTTCCGGCCATTTTTGTAAATTACTTTTTTATGCTTCAATTTGTTTAAAAATATCTTTTTCAGAATTTATTTTCAAAATCGCCTAATATCATGTAAAATAAGAAAATTTTAATAAATTTTGTAAATTTATTTTTTTAACGCTTTCAAAAGTTTATTGAATTTCGTTTTAAAATAACCACCATACGATCGTTTTGCTCATGGTAGAATAGTTGCTTTCGCGTCATCATTTTAGTGGTTGATTTAAGTTACGTGACAGTTTGCAAATGGCAGTCGACAATTCTGGAAGATTTGGGCAGTATTCTTCAAATAAACTTAATTTTCATCTACTTTGAATACAGTTTTATTCTATTACTAGCGGGGGTACCCGGCGTTGCCCGAATGTTTGTTTCCGGGACAGGGGGGGAGTTTTAAAACATGTTACGGTAGGTAAGTAGGAAGGATCAAACCCGGAGTCATGAGTAAAAGTAGGAAAATAAAGTGTGAAAAAAAACAAAAACATCTGCAACGTTAACAGTTCGGCCACCAAGAAAAGTCCATTCCAGTTGTTTAGGAAAAAAGAAAAAAAAACGACTACGGTAGGTCGGCGCGAACGTGAAAATATAATGTGAATTGTCCAGCACGCTAACCACTACTCCACAGAGCACTGCAGCTTAGTTTAGTGATTTTAAATAACTTCACATGAAAGAACTACGAAGCCAAACCGGTGTTCTCTTCTCAACTGTTCCTTGTGAAAGATCCCCAAACGGTGTTAAGTGGTGGCAGGGGGAGGAGGAATTTATTAGAGAGAAAATATTTTACCACTTCCATTGATCTTAACCGATTTTGGCCGTGACTTCTCAGCAGAAAAAGTATAGAAATCTTAGATTATCGAGGAATTTGAGAAATAATAAGCCTATAACACACCTCAGATATTGTTCTGCCGTTTGTGCATATTATATTTGCATGAAATATCTTGATTTTTAATCCTATTAAGGTCAAAATCAGACAGGAAAAAATGAGATCATTTTATTTATATAGAAGATAGAATAGAAGAGAAGAAGAGATGAGAATTGTGTTTACGTTGAGTCCTTATTCCCCCTTATGATAAGGCGATATAAGAACATCGAACACAAATTTACATGCACGTTCTATTAGCATAGTCTTAAAATCTATAAATTTTGTGACAATCGATCACTTAGTTAAGTAAATATAATTTTGAATTGATATTTTAGGTTTTGGACCATTTGGAAAAAAAAAAATATTTCTTGGAAGAAATCCGAGGATAAAAAAAAAATACAAATGTGAACAGAGCGTCAATGTTTAATTAAAAAAAAAGTAAAGACACTTTATTCATCGTATTTAATGTATTTATTTGCTTCCCCACCAAAGAAAATAAGGCACAAGGCCGTTTTAAATGTGGGATACAACCCAGCTCCCCTAAAAGTAGGCAAAGAGGGGGCACTCTGGTTATCAAAAATAATAATTGTCCCAGTATAGAGGGTTATCCCTCCATTGACTGGTACACATTATATTAAGTGCAGCATCTGAAGAACAGATACTACACTTTGAGGTATTTATTTTCTCCCCCCACTGAGCAAATAAGACAAAAGGCCTATTTTTAAAGTGAGGAGTGAAGGGGAAATGGGGACCAACTCCCCGGGGAGTAGGGGAGCTGGATAGTGACAATTGGTATGAAGGGTTGCCTCTTCATTGACCAAGGTCTTATATGTGGGGTCTACCCCACATATGGTCTTTGCTTGCAGTATCTGCCGGAATGGATACTACACTTTGATCCTCGCTCGAAGGCCAAGAACAAGCGGGTATTTATTTGCTTCCCCACCGAGCAAATTAGGCACAAGGCCGATTTTATATGTGAGGAGTGATGGGGAAATGGGGACCAATCCCCCGGAGAGTAGGGGAGCTGGATAATGACAATTGGTATGAAGGGTTGCCCTTACATTGACCAAGGTCTTATATGTGGGGTCGCCCCCACATATGGTCTTTGCTTGCCTGAAGACCAATAACAACAGAAAAAAAAAACAAGCCCCTTTTCTATTTATTCATTGTATTTATTTTTCTAGGGAAATTCGGAGAATTAGAGAAAAGGATTTGTGACGAAAAATCATTATATGAAGTTATATTTCGAGAAACCCCAAATAATATCCATTTTATTGAAGAAAAAGATTGTGAAAATATATTTTCTTAACGAAGGTTATATTTTGAGCAAACCAAATACAAATGGATTCTATATCTATGGATAATACCAGAAAATATTCAGAAGATGTTGTTTTAGAAAAAATGGGTGATTGTTTTAAATTTATCCAAACGAATATAAAAGAGTAACATGGCTGTTTTATTGTTAGTGTGAATTCGTTGCCAAAATGTTTGTCATTCAGTTGTTGTTAGCATTTAATGTAGATTGTATCCGGGAAGTTCTGGAATCATCCTCGTCAGTCAGTTGTTGTAAACCCATGCTAGGGGTTACAAATGAAAGAAACCACAAGTAGTGTAAAATGTATAAAATATAATATGTATTCATCATAAAGAATACAGGCCCCTCTAAAGTGGTATGAGAGGAAAGGGTTGTAGCATGCAGTTAAACAGGGTATGAATGTCTATATTTAGTCTCTGAAACCAGTGGTATTAATAGGACTGGTTGATTCCACTTAGTTTTCAAGTAGGGGTGATTTGTACCCCACAACATTTATTGTTGTTACCTTCTCATATACGTCGATTTTCTCTTATAGTTTTTACTTTTTCTTTTTAAATAAATATACCTGTAGATATGTAGTCTTTGGGGAGTCGTTATTTCCAAGAATAATTTATCTGATTGTGAAGCGTAGGTGCGTGCGACGACAGTACATTAGGCGTGTTTCTATAAACATTCTGGTTTCATGATTACAATTGTCAATTGTTATTGTGATGTATGCCAATTGATTATGACATCACAAACCTTAAAGTAAAAGTCAAATGTGCTCTACAACGAGGTATGTTGTTGGTAAAAATGGACACTGAGTAGTAAATAGGCCTACCGGTTGTGGCATGTTTTTTGTTGACTTCTGGGTCAAAGTAAGGTTTTTCTCTTAATGTTTGGAATGCATTTATAAGTCAGACAGGAAATAATTAAGCTGCATTATTTTATTTTGTTGCATAATTTTGGAGCAAAAATTACGCATGGCTACATCATCTCGTAGATGATGTAGGTTAAACAATCCAAGTGTGTTTTGCTATATTTGCAGGGAATATACATTACAATACAACAGAGAAGAGATCACTGAATTTTTAGAGTGTGCCTATCTTCCTTACTTCAAATTAATACTGTGTGATCACGATGAGGCACGGACACGCCATATTGTATGCAGGCAACGTGTGGAGCATCTTCGGCAGTGGAGAAAAATGATAGAGAATCATTCCGCTTTAGTATTCCAATGAACCGAAATAAACATATCGATGAATGCTATTTCTGTGCATTTAAACCGAAAGAAATCAATAAAAAGACATTAGGACAATTCTACAAAAGTTATGGGGTTAAATTTGCCTGTAATATTTGTGAATACATGTTCGTTTCCTAAACATCCTTTGTTCCTTTTGTTTATTACGAAAGGAACACAGGATGTTTAGGAAAACGAACATGTATTCACAGGCAAAGTGAGTTAAGTACCATTCCTCAATGGTGTGGCGTGTGCGCCCGACCTGCTTGGTACCAACCTCAGACTGGACGACACCGGTACTCGATACCAGAAATGACGTCACTAGAGGAAGTGATGTCATTAGATAGTCCATTAATCCTATGGAGGGGCGTCTCCTGTTCCATTCAATTCCTGTTCCAGTATTTAAAGCCTCTGTTTTATCCACTGACCGAAGTGAAGCTACCGTTTCAGATGCCGTTTTTCTCTTTCACTCAATCTTTCCAAAGAATATTCTGAACTTTTATCTTAAAGATTGAAAGAAAAAAATCTACTTCAGCCTGGCACTCTCCCAACCTTCTATAGAAAATCCCGTATTTAATCATTGCCTTATTTTACTCAGGAAAACGACAGTGTATTGTAAGAATGGTGCCACCCTGCTGCTGAAGTTTGGTATCGAACAGTATTATTCTCAAGATTGACACCTTTTTATAGACAGTTCTAAAAGAAGTTTAAAATATGTTCTTCTTTACAAGGGCAACTTTTATGGATCAGTTTTTGTAAGCAATTAAACGACCCTCAAAGAAAAATATGAGAAATCAGATTTGTTCTGGAAAAAATTTTATACAGACAGCACCAATTTATCATATGTGTCGATTTTGAAGGGTTGGGGTTCTTCTCGGGCTACAAAGTGGCTATATAAAATGTCCTTGCTTCTTGTATTTGTGGGATAACAGGACAAGAACAGAGCACTGAATAAAAAAAAATCAGCTTGTGGACTCAATGTTTCATCTTTTCCTTGGGGGGGGGCGTTCCGAAATGGTTTCCTTTTCTTCACATAAACCTTGGCGTCATGAAACAGTTTTTCAAGGCTCCTGAGAAAGATGTCCATTATGTCAAATATATTTACATGTAATTTCCAGGCCTAATCATACAGAAATTAAAAGCTGGCATTTTTTTTTATAAAACTCAGATTCGAAATCGAGTGAATGACACACATTTTAGTAATTTTATAAATCCTGCAAAATTGATTGCTTTGGCGGTGTTTCCTTATGTAGTAAAACTTTTATTGGGGAAAATTAAGGGGTCCAACTACAAAGAGCTTGTTAAATTATTACGCATGAGCATCAACTGGGTACAAATATAAGTATCAAGTTACAGTTTTGCACAGACCGTTTTCCAGAAAATCTAGGTGAAGTGAGCGACAAGCAAGGTGAGCGCTTCCCGACATGGAAGTTGGCTATCAAGATCTATGGCAGTCCACCATGATTGCAGACTAATGCAATGATGCCGAGGCTCCTTAATCTAGAAAATCAGTAAAACGTAAATTTATGGATGATAGTATCGATGCTTAGCATTTGTACAACTTCAAGCTTAAATAGTGAATATTTTTGTCTGTTTTAAGAATATGTATCTTAAAGTTACATAACAATATTGTTTCTTCAATTTGCCTGATTTTATTGTAGCTATCAGCTTCTCACAGAGGAGAGATATCAGCAGAAAAATCGATAGAAAAAAAGTGACAGTATTTCTGGAATAAGTTTCTCCAAACATCTTAGGCAACATGACATTTTTGTTGGCACTTGTAATCAATAAAAAAAAATTCCCTCTGTATTGGTAATACGTAATACGAAATCTGCATGAATCAAAATACTATACTAAAGACTAGCAGTTCAGCTCGTTTAGCTTGGGATCTATGTACTGTTGATAACTTTATGTGCACATATATATATATATATATATATATATATATATATATATATATATATATATATATATGTACATTAAAAAGTGTGACTCATGCTCAAGTAACCTACATCTAAAATTTCAAGTGTTTAGGCCCAAAATTGGCGGAGGAGTTTGATAGAGTATGAAAAGGTAAACTCTTTCAAGATTTGCCTCTTGGCAGCCATTGTCCCCCGAAACTGATTAAAAAGCTTGCTGAATATCTCAATATCCTTGATGTAAAATTTCAAATGTTTAGACCAAACTTGGCTGAATAGTTTGCTAGAGACTGCCAAGGTTACATCTTTTTAACTTTGCCAAATTCTCGGAAAAAAAACTATTAGAAGCTTGTCCTATTTTTAAATACACTTAATGTTAAATTTCAAATGTTTAGACCAAAATTTGGCTGAGTAAGTTGGTAGAGACTGTAGACGTCAATTTTTTTTTTACTTTGACCCCAAGTTTGACCCCATATGTTTTATTGTTTTGGGCTCAAATAAATTCTAAATTTTGATCCATGTCCAAGTAACATACATTTAAAGTTTCAAGTACTTAGACCCAAACTTTGGTGGAGGATTTTGGTAGCGTTTTCAAAGGTCAAATCGTTGAACTTTTACACATTGACAGCCAAATTTCTGGCCGAAAACCGATTAAAAAGATTTTCTCAAATCTCAAAATCGCGTATGTGAAATCTCGAGTGTATAGACTGTAAATTTAAAGTAGTTTGGTAGGGAAATGTACACACACAGCCAGACACGCAGTCAATTTCACTTTTATAGATATCTAGATTATTATATGACTGAGCAACGCCTGTTAGTGTTAGGTAGTTTTTTTGTTCACTCGGCGATAACGTATCCTATTTGAAGTAAAACAGTGTAAGAAGTAATTCCTCAAAAAGCAATTCCAATTGCTCGCTTAGCGATGAAAATTTTCTTGCGAACATAAGAGCTTCGGACCAGGATCGCAGTGTCGCATCTGTTCTGGTGCTACGCTTCACATTTTTGTCCTCGGTAAGTGAAGAGAAATCTTTTTTATGATTGAGGCAATTTTTATTTTTGTCCCTAACCAGAGTGCCTGAGAGCTGGGGTTTTCCCACATTAAAAACTGATCTTGTGCCTAGCTCTGCCCTCATGGCGAGGCAAATAAATAGGAGCATAAAGGAACAATGAAAAGTAATTTTTAATTTTCTACCCTCTCCTTTTAGATTCTCTGCTACCTCTTTCAACATGCAGCATGCCTACAAAACTACTATATCCTGTCCCACTCTCCCAATGATTTATCCCTGGTATTTTTTTTTATAATATAATTCAATGGAATCTGCTACAATGAACTCGTGGAGCGGCCGTAGTTTACACATCGACATCCAATATAAAAATGCATAACCTCGTTTTTGCGCCACCAAATTCGCGCAGATCTCAATTAATGGTACTCCTGCAGTATTTTACCCACCGATTTCACGATCTTAGCCGAGCGTTGATCGACATCCGTCGGAAAACGCCGGAACATGGCGAGCGGTACGATACTCTATCAGCCAATCAGGGCGCTTCAAACGAACGCGCAGCAGACGAATAATTTTCATTGAAATTACACACATAGCGTTTCATTTCAGTTATTTTATTGTTCAAAGTAAAAATACACAGCCTTTCATTTCAGCTATTTAATTTAGCGATAAAAAAAACCGGGTGCTGGAGCTGTTGGAAACATATTTATGCAAATTTATGTGAAGACAAACATTTGAACACAACCCTTTTGTCTCCATAATAAATCAAATCGCGGAAGGCTACCCGGTTTGGGAAGGAGCTTCTTCTTTCCACATCCTCTGAAAACCCTTTGCTCCCTACTTTGCCTCTACAGTCAGTAGAAAATCTTCCAGTCGGAACTAAAGATAAACAGTAATTGTTGTGCCCCCCTACAAACATTACTGAAAAAAAAAACATTGTTGCTACTGTTTAATAACGTTTTGTTAAAAACAAACAAGAAAAAAAAAACATTGAAGTGTTTATTACTGTTGCTTATCCCCCCCCCCAAAAAAGCTATCGGAAAACAAAATGAACCAAAAAAAAAAAAATATTCAACAAAATAAATTTATTTTACTTTAAAAAAAACTTACGGTAAGTGTTTGTGATTTATTTTATCCAAATTTTTTGTATTAATTTTATCGATTTTGTTGTGTGTGTGTGTAATATCTTTTCCTTGTAATGTTGTTGCTATTCACATACTTTTAGCGTTCTTGCACCGTAGCTCCGAATTCTCGGCTTTCGTCGGCGTTAACGCCGAAAGCGTTCGTCAACGCTCGGCTAAGATCGTGAAATCGGTGGGTAAAATACTGCAGGAGTACCCAATTAATATACCCCCCCGCAAAAAAAACAGGTACCTATTTTTTAGATCAATCCAAGGGTTTTCTGAGTTTATTTGAGATGATCTCGCTGGGAGTCGCTTTGATTTCTTAGAATATCAGATTTTTTTTTTCTTTAATAAACTAGTTGAACCGACATCCACGAATCAACATCTTCAACGTCCCTCCGTCGGGTTTTAAGCCTGTTGGCAATTCAACTCCCGCATACTCACACATACAAAGCGCGACATATATGCACATATACTGCTTGAATCACGTCATCGCCTTCTCACCTATAACCAACGCGTCCATTGAAATATTATCAACCTTTATCACTGAACTTTCCTTCTAATATGAAAAACAACGAACATTGATCTCATTAACAACTTTTAATGAAATATAATTTAATATAATTGAGCAAATACGTTTGAGCCGTGACTCTGACTTCTTTCATATCTCAACTAATGAATTCCCTTGTTTTCAAAAAACTTTAAAATGTTCATGAACATTCTCTGTTTTTTCTTTAGTGCTCTAATCTTATTTTTTAGGGAATTTTTTTTTTAGCAATTTTTTCAGTTGATTTTATAGAGAATATTTTTAAAATAATTTTGCAAGGTTTTGTTGGAATTAGCATAAATGAAACACTTCCGGTGTATTGCAATGTCTGTCAGACCTATGCGGATGATACTGTAAATTTGTAGGGCTTGTTGCCTCTCACGTACCAGGAAAGACCAATAGTCATAACCAATTCTTCATACCCGATATTTTTATTTAATCGCTTTTGTCATTGCCTGTCTCCTCCTCCTTTTTCTAATCATAAAAGCATTGTGTTTCTTATCTACAACTCTAACAGCTAGTTATTTATTCATTTATTTTTAAGTGTTTTTTTATTTTCATTTCTCGCGTTTCTTTCCAAAATCGATCAACTTCATCACGTTTTTAATAACGGTTGACCAGTTTATTTCAAATGTACAGAAATGAGTTCCTCGTCTCCTAGCATTCTCCGAATAAAAAAAAATGGATACACTCTGCTATGATGCAGATAAATTCGTAATTATTTGCGTCCTGCATTTTTCCCCATTTATTTAGTTTTTATTTAGATTTTAATTAAATAGGGATATCCTTAATAATAACAGTATTCTTAGTTAGTTACTCCTCAGAAGCATATTCTTTTTTATTCTTTTGACTCTCGTGTATATATCCGACACACATAGACACACTTAATCAACCGAGAACCACAGCAGTCTATGTATAAACATATAAGATATAAAATGATATACACTCAAGAGTCCAAATAATGGGGAGAAAAATGCCTTAATCTACTCCACAAGCACCTAAGCAAAATTAAAGCCGATCTACCTTTTTCCTCGGATACATTAAAAATAATAAAACTCTCATCACCGATAGAACCTATTTCCAGTTTAATAATTCTAACTACAGACAAAAATTTGGACTCCCTATGGGTAACCCCCTTCGAAGTATAATAGCTTGCTTATTTCTAGAATTCCTAGAGACCAAATCTTTCAAATTCAAACTACCTAAAAACTCCACATACTTTAGATACATAGATGATATTCTTATTTTTCTCCGCATAAACGCACAAATAGAACAAGTTAGAAATAAATTAAATTCAGTAGAACCGTCCATAAAATTTACACACGAATCTGAGAACAAGATAACTCCCTAGCTTCTCTAGATATACTCCTCATCAGATCAGAAACCGATCTAGGTTTCAAAGTACATAGAAAGACCACACACAAAAACGATTATATTTACTACTACTCGCACCACAATGATAAAATAAAGACTGACATGATTATTGTTTTTTTTTCTTGCGTGCCTTTATAATATGCAGCCCCCAATATCTTAATGATGAAATTAATACATTACGAATGTTTTAAAATAACTACAGTACCCATCCTATTTAATTTCTGACGCAAAGAAAAAAGCTACGAAAATACACTATAATATAAATAGACAGAAAAATAAAATAAATATCTCACTATTAAACAGATATCTTTTCATTCCCACCCATACTAAAAATACAAAAATCTACGACACTCTTAATAGACTTGATTATCACTTGATACAAACAACTTTCACAACAATAAAACCGACATTAAAAACTACCAAGAACTCTCCCAAAACCCTGACATTCGACGCCGATATATATTCCATTCCATGTAAGAATTGTCAACAAGCATACATAGGTGAGACACAACGTAAATTGAAACTAAGACTTTACGAACACAGAAGAGATATAAGGAATGGTAACGCCCCAAATGCACTCTTTTGCCATTGTGCAGAACACGATCATTCATTTAATTTAGATCATGCGAAAATTATAAAATACGTGATAGATAGAGCTAAAAGAAGACTTTTAGAGTCAGCACTAATATCAAACACTAATACTATTACGCAAAGAAAGGGCTTCTACCATTTAGCCCCCAGTATAGGAAAATAATAATCAAAGAACAAAATATCAAAACATAACCTGGTTAACCATTTTTCCTTAATCCTTAAATAATTCAACAAAATGAACACGTTTAGAGAGAAAAAAACATATTTTAAAAAGTGTATATATAGACATTAAACAGCCCTACCTTCCCATACACACACATAGTTTCCTTCCCGATATGGGTTGGATTCTAACACTGTTTCCTTTTCACTTTCGTATGGTCTATGATCGTTTTCATTTTTTTGCATTTTTTTCCTTTTAATATCCTGAAGATGTCCTCTGCTATAGGGACGAAACGTTGATCATTGCATAAATTCATTCGGGTTTTCTTTTTTTTTCAAAATAATACCCCCCCATATATATATATATATATATATATATATATATGTATATATATATATATATATATATATGTATATATATATATATATATATATATATATATATATATATATATATATAGTGCCGGTAAAAAGAAAGCCGTACTTGTAATTTGTTTTTAATCTGTAAATTTAAGCTAAATTTAATGTAACTGTTAAAACAACCTACACGTCATTGTATTCCCCTTTTATTCCTCTATAATTTTACCTGTTCATATTGGACTTTTCAGGAAAATATTCTAGTGTTCACACCAATTTAAAAAAAAGTAACTTCAAATTGAGGAAGCAAAGAGAAGGTCCGCAGCGAGAAATTCGCTTAAAACCAGCTTAAATATTCGGTAATAGCGTATCCTTCCTAAAAATCAAGAAAGCAGTTTTCCTTTCGTAAGATAGCTCATATTTTTGGACGTAAAACAATAAATAAACAATTTACGTATTCATATTACTTATAAAACAGTCATAAAGGTGTAGTTCGTTTGATACTGCTGGGGAGCCATGGCATAATATACTGCTTTGTTTTTTAAATTCTCGAAACACTGTTTTATAGCAAACAGTAAATGGTCATTTAAAACTTCGGACTATTGTAAATTCGAGACACTAAGTTGATTCAGCGATTAAAAGACATCGAATGACTTAATAACAACATAAATTTCCGTGGAATGCCTAAAAATTCTAACAAAAAATATTTAAAATTATATTAAAATTGTTTTTATACAGTTTTCAAGGTTGAACAACGCATAAAACTTCGGTCTGTCCATTATACAAACATTATTGCTTACTTGTTCGGTGAAGTTCAAAAAAAAAGTGCCCCACCTCGTCAGATGAAAAAAGTTTACTTTATTTGGATTGACGAGTATTGATATCACTGAAACATGTATGCACATATGTAACCAATAATGTTTGTATAATAAACAGACGATATACTTTCTCTGTCCTCCACTGATCACTCTTTAATAATCACGCTGTTTCATTAGATTTATATCTTGGAAAAAACGTTTTTTCAGTCATAATACAAGCCCTATCTGTCGTTGTATCGATCGATTTGATTGGTCGAATCTAACCAATCATGTCATGTGCTTTGTCGCATATTTCTATTTCCTTTTTCAGATTTTTCAGTTCGTTCCAAACCAGCGAAGGAGGAAGGACTCATATTTATTATATCTTATAAGTAGGAGACTTAGGCACTAACAGCAGTGATTTCTTTACTTCAGATCTCAGCGGTAGATGAATATAGAACATTGGCAAAAGCCTACGAATCAGGCTTACTTATAATATAGAATGTCTACAATCGCATTACTGACCCTTCTTATCATTGTGAACTTTCCGTCTACGGTATGCAGTCTGTTTGCGTTGCCACCAACGGAACATGCCTAATTTCACCCTTCCATAGAACAGACTACCACAACATTGCAAACTACCAGCTCTAGATTGGTTGCAAGGTGGGCACACTATTTTGCAATACTATCATGTGTATCAATAAAGTTTTCCTTGAATTTTACAGATGGGGTTTGTTGCTTTGTGATGTCTCGTTTATTGCCTGTAATAGAGAGCATCGAACATGTTCGATACAGTTCCCTTCTTGACATAAAATAATTGCTATCAATTTAAAAAAAAAAGCAAACAAACTCGTAAATATATTTATACTTGTTCATTAAGGAAAAACGGCATTGATTTTGAACAGTTGTTTAAATTATTAACAGAATGATTGTCTGTTTTTTCAAAATAACTTTTCTTCTTCACCCCCCCCCAAAAAAAACCCCCTCTAATGTGATCGCGCTAACAGAGGAAGAAAATACGATCTTTGTATATTATTTTATTTCAGTTTTTGTATATTCAGCCTTTTATAAAAAAACATGAGTCTGTGAAATAAACAAAGGTGATCAATAACTTGATTTCTGAGAAAATTGGTAAAATCGCGTTGTTTTCAGACTTTCATATTTAGAAATATAAAGAAATTGAAACATGAAGTCTTTTGTCAAAATTGCTAGATTTAGCATTAAATAAGCCGGAAAAGGGTTGATATGACAACAAAACAGGTTGATATGCCGTAACAAAAAACAAACCAAGCAACATGAATATATATTTAAAGATATAAAAAAAACTTGATGCATTAAACCTTTTTGTCAAAATTACCACATTCGACATTAAAAATCCCTGAATAGTGTTAATATGCCGTAAAACAAACATGAGATGCGTCCATTCAATCCGTGGATTTATTGAGGAAAACCACTGAAAGTGTGACAGACAGACAGATAGATAAAATCCACTAACAGAGCCGCAAGAAAATATCTAAAATTGTATTTCTAACATTGGGTTCCATTTTTCCCGTTTTTAAGTTTTGTGGGAAGGTTTTAGAGAAATATGAGATTATTTTATTATCTTCCTCCTTGAGAATAATTACGATTAATCAATTTTATTTTACAAGATCTTACTCTTATTATTTGCTATGGGGTCGGAATTTCGGCCTATATTTGTCTCATACACATTATATTATAATCATAATCATAACATCACTTTCGTTCGGATATTCAAATGACATATTTATATAAATGTTGTTTCTCACGTTTAACGTTGGCCGGAAGGTTTGTCTCTTGCTCATGTGACCGGCGGTAATCGTGACACACTTTATTGATGATTTTCAAAAAGGATAAAACACTAGTGTATATATATATATATATATATATATATATATAGATAGAGAGAGAGAGAGAGTGTGTGTGTGTATACACACACACTCTTTATTGATGATTTTCAAAAGTATGAAAACTAGTATATATATATATATATATATATATATATATATATATATATATATATATATATATATATATGAGACAGTAAGAGTGGAAAATGAAGTCACAAAAAAAAACTATATATTTATAAATATATAATGGTTCATTTATTTAATAAAGATATACATACATTTACATATCCCCCAACTAAATGTATGTATACCCTTATAAAATAAATTAACCATTCTATATTCATAAATGTATAATGTTTGTGAATTAATTTTTCCCTCGTACAGTCTCCTATATACCTCCATTGATATTTGTTGAGCTTTATATTATCCCGATAAGTCTCCTCGTAGAATACGCTTAAATATGATATTTAAATTGGTCCAGATTTCGTAGATAGTATTAATAAAGCATCATGATTTCAAAAGTATTTGGATGCCAACTGCTGAAATCGAAACCGTAGCATTTAAAGCCGGTTACATTACCACTGTACCAACATGGAGATAGAGTTTTAAAATATGGAGGCAGACAGACAGACATATCAATTTTATATATTAAATACACATATATTTGTGTGTGGGGGTGTATTGCAGACTCTATTAAGACTGAATGCTGTGATAAAGTCGCTATTTTCCAAAGCAACATTTTATTTTTTATTTAGATACTAGCAGGAGTGTGTGCCGGGCGTTGAACATTTGGAGACAGACAGACATATGAACTTTTATATATTAGATTTATCGATTTCTCTGCATCAAGTAATATTTTGTGATGCTTTTCTTTCGTTATTCTTTTTTTAATTATTTTATTCTTCTTTTCGTTTTGTATTTCTTTTTTTCTTTCATCTCCGAATCTGTTTTGAAAATCTTTCTTATCGATTTTCCCTTCGACACTTTCGAATCACGGAAAAAAATAAAAAAGAGAGAGAAAAAAAATAGTTCTATTATCTTATATATTATTTACTGTTCCAGAAACCTGTTTTCGTTTCGTTCTCAGGATTTTTTTCCCCTCTTTTATGACTCATCAGCAGAAATTACACCCCCCTGTCGGAGTTCGAGGAGGCTAGTGACGTGGCAAATTTGGCAACGTGTGTGTGCACGCGCGTTCATATCTGTGCGCGCGTTCTTGTGTGTGTGTGTGTGTATGTGTGTGTGTGTATATGTGTGTGTGTGTGTGTGTGTGTGTGTGTGTGTGTGTGTGTGTGAGTGTATAAAAGTGGTTATGATCAGAACTAATCACTATTCATTGATCCCCTGGTAAAAAAGTGTTTTTCATAGTCAAACAGTAAGAACGTGTTTCTGTTAATTGTTGACCGATCAACAAATACTAATATATACCCATACTCTTCAGCTTTCAAGGGCGTTGGAGGTGCCCTCAATAAATTTCCAGACTTCTCTAAGACAGACATTTAACATCGTCGTAGACTCTTGAAAATTCAGTATGTTATTGCTATAAATCTTATGAGACGACTGACCAATTTTTTTTATGGTTTCAGATTCAAATGACCAACTACAGCAAGAATTGGAAGACACACTACTAAAGCCTGATTATCACAGCTGGTGAATTTTTAAAAATGCAATCTGGACGTGATGATACTGTAGAAGAATGATATCCAATAAAATTCTGTTTTAAACTTAGGAAAATGTCCTAGAAACATATGGAATACTTCTGGCTGATTTTGGACCATCTCGCATGGGTCGAGCATCGATTTTTCCAGGGAGTTATGAGGGCTGATGAAAGGTATGAGAGGAATAAGGAAGTTTGACCACTAGAGTTTATTGGCCAAAGGAAGAATTTAATAGTTAAGGACCGTTGCGTGTCTATAACAAAAATTGCACAGTTTGATGCCAGTGTGGGGACTGTATACTGATTTATTTGCAAGGAAGTCATACAGAAGATTTTCCCGAGTGAACCAGTCCATTACACAATCCTGGTCACAGACTATGTTATTTTTTTACAAGTTATCACCACTTATCAAGGCCCGGAAGCCATTCAGGGATAAGGGTTATTGCATTTACAGTACGTTAGTGTGGGAGTTTAATAAAAATGTCTAATTAAGGGGGCGGTTCATCAGAAATTTGTTTACGTTGGACTTGAAGACATCCAGGTTGTAGTCAGGTGGGAAGCAGACAGACGGAACAGAGTTCCACTGGCGTGCAGTTCTAAGAAAGAAGCTTTGTCCATGGAATCTACGTTTTGATTTGGGCACAGATAAAGAGTGAGGAAAATTTTTGACAGTGGTTTCAGATAGACGGGTGTTTTTCGTAAAAGGGGGGACTAGAGATTGGAGCTCAGACCAGCACCTGCCATGGAAATAACGATAAAACAAAGATAGGCTCGCAACGTCTCTTCTATGGGAGAGAGGTTGCGGGGAAGAGAAAACCATATTAACCAATATGGGTATCAAGACAGTTCCTCGTCTTCCTTGTAGTCGAGTCCTTGAGCCATGTGACTTTTGTTTATTCCCTAAGCTCAAGTTAACCTTAGTCGCTGTCATTATGAGACAATTAAAAAGATTAAAGAGTTCGTGATGAGTGCCATCAACACGCTCACACACGGGGACATTCGAGAAGTTGTTGAACAACAAGTGCATTGCAGTTGGAGGAGATTACTTCGAAGGGATCTAGAATGTCATGTGTGTGCTACAAAATAAAGTAGTCATACGAAAAAAGTCTGGAACTTTATTGAAGGACCCTCGTATGAGAGTTCTTTCCCTTATTTCCGCTCTCTATTTCGTATTATTTAAATTATTCTGATAAATATTCGCATCTTGAGTGTTAGTTTCCCAACGGTCCGGTCGCTGTAAGTTTGTTCCTTCTATATATAGTATATCTTGTCGAACTCAGGAATATTTCTATATAACTCGGGAATCTGCTCTGGATTTCTAACGGACTCCTTTATTTAATTGTCTGGCATCGTCCGCTTTTATTGAAACAAAAATGGAAATATTAGCGAAATAATAAAATAGAAGCGAAAAAAGAGTAACTATTGAAATATTCATAAAAATAAATACCAGAATCGACTGTTTAGATGTTTTACGGCATATCAACCCTTTTCGGGTTATTTAATGACAAATTCAATTATTTTAGAAATAGTATTCATGTTGCATCCAGTTATTTTGTAGACAGTTTTTACTCTTTAAACACGTAGTATCTTCAATCGATAGTTTGTAGTGTTTGGTTTAACTTATTTTATTTAGGTCAGTTCTTAATTTAAAATACAATATACTCTAAAATAAAATACGCATCAAGTGCGCTTGAAACCGAATTACAACATAATATTAGGAGAATAAACAACTATTTTACTTGTTTGAAATTTATCACAAATATATTTCAGAGGTAGACTCCATCGCCAGATACAACGCCTGACTCTATACAGACTTCTTTCTCCAAATTCACAACATGGCAATTTTCTCTTTTGGCAATGGTTTCCACCATTTGTTTGATAAAAAATTCTATATTATGTGTAAACGCTTACTTTCTTAAGTGGTTTTGTAATTTTGACCAGGACTATATATATATATATATATATATATATATATATATATATATATATATATATATATATATATATATATATATATACACATATTTGTAGTCATCGACATACAGTCCCGTTTCGTTGTATCACAACTCATCAATGCCGCTAGACTAGCATCTCTCCCTAGCCAAGGATTGAGCCTAGAACCGTCGTGTTGACAGTCGGCAGTTCTCCCACTCGACCATGAAGGTGACGCCAGTAAATAACTCATCGGAATGTCTATTTAAATGGACCCCCGCCACCATTATAGCCACACTTTTATAGTGCTCAAATCGTCTGTTTGTAAACAAACAACGAGCTTCGCATTTTCAGCCAATTAAGCATTATTTACGACAGTGCTCTACCCCAATAGGGGGGCTTAATATATATATATATATATATATATATATATATATATATATATATATATATATATATATATATATATATATATATATATAAGGAACTTAGTGTGTGAGTTCCTCCCTTTTACGTTCCGGAATGGCTGAGCTTATCTTTTGAAAATTTCACACAAACGTAATTTATGTCTGACAGTGCTCTTAGATATGTTTTTGTTTTTAATTTTTTTTACAGAAAACCGGTCCTTAAAATAGTATTCCTTTCTCATAGATAAAAGAGAATTTTCACACGGGAATATTTTAGGTTAGGTTTCACCAACAAAAACGATAATAAAATCTCAAGAAATATTTTCTTCTACGAAAAAAACAGAAACAACAACAGATTTGTGGACATCTGGAAATATAGCTCAGTGGTAGAACATTCGACTACAGATCGAATGCTCCTGTGTTCAGGCTTAAGCATACCTCATCATTTTAAAAAATCTTATTAATGAATTCAATTTACGATAGAAAATGGGGAGAACATTTATAATTGCCGCAAATCGTTTCTTTATTTGCATATTTTAAAACTAAACTGAAGTGAGTTCCAGAGGATCCATTATCATGCCCAAATATCAGTTGACGTGGCATTGTAAACAAACACATACGGAATTTGCTAAACTATATCATCATTATTATTTATTTATTTATTTATTTTTCTTTTACGAATTAGTCCACAGGGCAAATTATTCTTCGTAATATATAATAATCAATAGTGGATTGATTCTTTAATAATCCATAAGCAATTTGCATAAATTAAAATATTATGCCTAAGTGCGCAACACCGGCCGTCCTGCCTCTCGCTCGCTCTCTGTCTGTCTGTCTGTCTGTCTCTCTCTCTCTCTCTCTCTCTCTCTATATATATATATATATATATATATATATATGCATTGTGTTTTATGAATTCAAGTTTTGGTATAGATAAAATGTTAAATATGATGTAAGATGCATATTTTCACACACACGCACACATATATGCATAAATAAACATATAGATGGATAGATAAATTAAAATAAGTTTTAAAAACTATCAAATAATAATAATAATGATAATAGTAATAATAATAATAATAATAATAATAATAATAATAATAATAGTAATAATAATGATAATGTTAATAAACGAATTTAGGCGCTAGTGCACTTATTGATCCGTGCTAAAATAATAACGTTATTATTTTAAAAGCCATTCTTAACATGGGGAGGGGAGGGTGTTTAGTACCTATTCTATACTTTAACATTACGATTGAATAAAAATAAACATGATAAAACTTTAAGTAAACTTGGACATACAATTTAAAAAATAACGCGGATCAGTAAGTGCACTAGCACCTTAATTTATAAATTCGAACTAACAAATCCTCTTATATAAACTCTATAATAATATAATTACTATACTCTTTATCAAGATCTGATTGGAATATAGGATTGATCTTGGTTATACTACGATACTTCGATGTCTTCGGAAGATCTTGAACATTCACTGGCAAGACAAGATCTCAGACACTGATGTTCTCGAGAGGTCCAAGCTCCCAAGCGTCATCACTACGATCCGCAAAGCGCAAACCCGCTGGGTAGGCCACGTGTATCGGATGACAGACTCGCGCATACCAAAACAACTGCTTTATGGTGAACTCCGGTGCGGAATGAGAAGAGCTGGTGGACAGCGCAAACGGGTCAAAGACACTCTGATGTCCTATATGAAAGACTTCAACATTGACGTGAACTCATGGGAAAGCAGTGCTTCCGACAGGCCAACCTGGCGCCGCTTGGTACACGAGGGCTCTCTGCTCGCGGGGGCAAGACGAACTGAATCTGCAAAAGAGAAGCGTGCTGCGCGAAAAGCCCGAGATGTTGAAGTGGCCGTCTTCAGCCACTGGTGCGCAACATGTGGCAGGAGCTTCCGCGCCCGGATTGGACTGATCAGGCATCTGCGGACATACAACTAGTTGTCTGTGGTTATAATCGACTCCGATTGCCGAACACACAGTACGATGCAGCAAACAAAGTGTTATGATATCCCTTTAATACACATTAAGCATTAATATACATTAATATACATTAATATGCATTAATATACATTAATACACATTAATACACATTAATATACATTAATATACATATATATACATTTATGTACATTAATATACATTAATATACATTAATATGCATTAATATACATTAATATACATTAATATATATTAATATGCATTACTATACATTAATATACATTAATATACATCAATATGCATTAATATAAATTAATATACATTAATATACATTAATATGCATTAATATACATTAATATACATTAATATACATCAATATGCATTAATATGCATTAATATACATTAATATACATTAATATACATTAATGCACATTAATATACATTAATATACATTAATATACATATATATATATACATTAATATAAATTAATATGCATTAATATACATTAATATACATTCATATACATTAATACACATTGATATACATTAATACACATAAATATACATTATTACACATTAATATACATTAATATAAATTAATATGCATTAATATGCATTAATATGCATTAATATACATTAATATACATTAATACACATTAATATACATTAATGCACATTAATATACATTAATATACATTAATATGCATTAATATACATTAATATGCATTAATATGCATTAATATACATTAATATACATTAATATGCATTAATATGCATTAATATGCATTAATATACATTAATATGCATTAATATACATTAATATACATTAATGCACATTAATATACATTAATATACATTAATATACATATATATACATTAATATAAATTAATATGCATTAATATGCATTAATATACATCAATATGCATTAATATGCATTAATATGCATTAATATACATTAATATACATCAATATGCATTAATATGCATTAATATGCATTAATATACATTAATATGCATTAATATACATTAATATACATCAATATGCATTAATATGCATTAATATGCATTAATATACATTAATATACATTAATACACATTAATATACATTAATGCACATTAATATACATTAATATACATTAATATGCATTAATATCCATTAATATACATTAATATGCATTAATATACATTAATATACATTAATATACATTAATATGCATTACTATGCATTAATATGCATTAATATGCATTAATATACATTAATATACATTAATATGCATTAATATGCATTAATATGCATTAATATACATTAATATGCATTAATATACATTAATATACATTAATGCACATTAATATACATTAATATACATTAATATACATATATATACATTAATATAAATTAATATGCATTAATATACATTAATATACATTAATATACATTAATACACATTGATATACATTAATACACATTAATATACATTAATATACATTAATATGCATTAATATGCATTAATATACATTAATATGCATTAATATGCATTAATATACATTAATATGCATTAATATACATTAATATACATTAATACACATTAATATACATTAATACACATTAATATACATTAATATGCATTAATATGCATTAATATGCATTAATATACATTAATATACATTAACATGCATTAATATGCATTATTATGCATTAATATACATTAATATACATTAATAGACATTAATATGCATTAATATACATTAATATGTATTAATATACATGAATATACATCAATATGCATTAATATGCATTAATATACATCATTACACATTAATATACATTAATATACATTAATATGCATTAATATACATTAATATACATTAATATACATTAATAGTCATTAATATACATTAATATGCATTAATATACATTAATATATATACATTAATATGCATTAATATGCATTAATATACATTAATATACATTATTTACATTAATATACATTAATATGCATTAATATGCATTAATATACATTAATATGCATTAATATGCATTAATATGCATTAATATACTTTAATATGCATTAATATACATTAATATACATTAATACACATTAATATACATATATATATACATTAATATACATCAATATGCATTAATATACATTAATATGCAATTATATACATTAATATACATTAATATGCATTAATATACATTAATATACATTAATATGCATTAATATACATTAATACACATTAATATACATTAATATGCATTGATATACATTAATATGCATTAATATGCATTAATATGCATTAATATTCATTAACATACATTAATATGCATTAATATGCATTAATATACATTAATACACATTAATATACATTAATACACATTAATATACATTAATATGCATTAATATGCATTAATACACATCAATATTCATTAATACACATTAATATACATTAATATACATTAATATACATTAATATGCATTAATATGCATTAATATACATTAATATGCATTAATATGCATTAATATACATTAATATGCATTAATATACATTAATATACATTAATACACATTAATATACATTAATACACATTAATATACATTAATATGCATTAATATGCATTAATATGCATTAATATACATTAATATACATTAACATGCATTAATATGCATTATTATGCATTAATATACATTAATATACATTAATAGACATTAATATGCATTAATATACATTAATATGTATTAATATACATTAATATACATCAATATGCATTAATATGCATTAATATACATCAATATACATTAATATACATTAATATACATTAATATGACTTAATATACATTAATATACATTAATATACATTAATATGCATTAATATACATTAATATGCATTAATATACATTAATATATATACATTAATATGCATTAATATGCATTAATATACATTAATATACATTATTTACATTAATATACATTAATATGCATTAATATGCATTAATATACATTAATATGCATTAATATGCATTAATATGCATTAATATACTTTAATATGCATTAATATACATTAATATACATTAATACACATTAATATACATATATATATATACATTAATATACATCAATATGCATTAATATACATTAATATGCAATTATATACATTAATATACATTAATATGCATTAATATACATTAATATACATTTATATGCATTAATATACATTAATACACATTAATATACATTAATATGCATTGATATACATTAATATGCATTAATATGCATTAATATGCATTAATATACATTAATATACATTAATATGCATTAATATGCATTAATATACATTAATACACATTAATATACATTAATACACATTAATATACATTAATGTGCATTAATATGCATTAATACACATCAATATTCATTAATACACATTAATATACATTAATATACATTAATATACATTAATATGCATTAATATACATTAATACACATTAATATACATTAATACACATTAATATACATTAATATACATTAATATGCATTAATATGCATTAATATACATTAATATTCATTAATATACCTTAATACACATTAATATACATTAATACACATTAATATACATTAATATGCATTAATATGCATTAATATACATTAATATACATTAATATACATTAATATACATTAATATGCATTAATATACTTTAATATACATTAATATACATTGCCAACCACAGTACCATCAATTTTTCTTGGAAACAAACGATCTTGCTGGCATTTTGTACTCATCTTTGTTATGATAGCGTGCAGAGAATAAAGCATTATGATATTCGTTTAATATCTAACGTTACACACGTTAAACTGTAGACACTCGGAGACCCAACACGTTGTAGCAGAATACGTCACAAAGAACCGAAGAAAAGTAATAACGCGACTCACTTTTTTTCGTTGAAAGAAGAACAATAATTTTCAAGTACTCTCCCAAATATAACATGATCGTGTGCCCCTGAATGTCCTCGTCACTTTCTCCAAACACTTATTTTATAGTCCTTTTCTTCTTCACCGTGACGTCACTTCGCACACAGCTCTCATACGCGCACCCACAAATGCGAGTATATTCCACAGTTAATTTGACGTAAAGCACTTATCATAACCTGTGGCCGTTTTTAACGTGGTAAAAAAATCTCGTGTCTATGCATAATACAGATTTTCTCTGGTTCCAAATTAGAGCCTGTGTTAATGTACGGTGTAACCCGGTTATAAGAAACACTACGGAAGTCTAACCCTGATATAAGAGCCATTCAAGGGCGGGTTACACTCCATAATAGCAAATTAGAATTTTCTAGTTGCAAGAATAAAAAAGGATGTGTCATTAGACGGGTACCCTTTTCTTTGCTTTGTTAGAAATTTGACAATTACATCATGCCTCCCATGGTATTATTTTGGACCAATAAGATTGGCCAATTGTATTAACTGTGAGGGGTTTCGCTTTCGCGCGCTTTTTTTTATTTTGCATGTTTACTTTAGATTTTCCATCAAAGGCTCGTGTTGGGCGGATGGGCGAAATTTCGCTCCAGTTTCTTCAAGAAGCCAATTTTTGAGGGACTTTTTAAACTCACCATCGCGCAGGAGACATGAAGCCTTCAACTTTCATATCTTTGTAGACATTTTATCTGATGCCTAAGTAATTAGGCAATTCTCGTTTGAGTCGGTTAGAGACTTTGAGACATTTTATTTCATGCCTACATATAGGTACATCTTAGAGACTTTCATCTTGGTATAAATTACCGAACTAACATGATCTTTTACCATGGGCTTCTGCACTATACCCTCAGTGTCAATATTGGATTTCTTTACATTATAAGGCATCGTATCGATCACTTAAACGGCCGCAAATTCTTATATTCGAATACATAATGAAACAACGTATAATTCTTGTAGAATATACAAAGACTAATTCATTTGGAGGTTGTTACCAGCTCTGTTAAGAAAGATAAAAAGTGGGCATTCCTTTTTTGCAAACGAGGATTAATAAAATATGTATTAAATTTTAAAGGTAGGCCTTTGTGTTGTGATGTCTTGTTTTGCCACTGTTTTTCAAGGAGATAGATTTCTAATAGCTTCACATAAGAAATAATATCAGCTATGAAATAATTGATTTTATTGCTCGTTCGCCATTCATTTTCATTCAACTAATTAAGAAACATGAAACGTTTGTAACTTCAACATGAAACACTATCGATAATGAAGCCTGAGCAATGCTTACGTTTACGAGCAACGAACTCTTAGTGTACCTGTTTTAACACGCAACTTTATGACGTCACAAATGATTACGGCATCCATTTTATCAGAGAAACGGGAAAGTGCTATGACGTTACGAATTTTTTTAAACTATATAAAATCAATTAAGTAATTTGTCCTTACTACATGTAGGGAGAACCCCTTCTATACTAAGGTATTTTTTTTTATTTCAGCAACTACCAATAGGCCCGTTTTGGTGGAGTTACCCCCCCCCCTTAAAAACGCCCCTGTGTCACATTTTGCTTTCGTGGGGAAGCAAATAAATACCATTTCCATCCGGCTATAGATTTTTGTATCCTCGGTCGCCTAAATCAGCAGAGATTAGAGCATTCCGGTATAGATCTGGTTCCTGTAATGGTTGCGGTGTAATATTGATTTTGTGCAGTTCCAGAAGGGTCATCCTCTCGGGCTTTGCCTTCTCTCTTTAAGAATGGATTTATTTATTGGTGATCGCCTAAGACGCCTTTGTTGGGGAATACCGACAGAACTATCCAGACACTTTTTGCAGGTAAGAGAGTTCCTCCTCGGGGGGGGGCGCTGACTTCATAAATTCCATGTTTCGACCCTAGTGCCATACTTCTAAACACTCGTCTAACTGAAACCACTACCAATAATTTTCTCCACTCTTTATCTGTGCCTAAACCTAAATGTAGATTCCATGAACAAAACTTCTTTCTTAGAACCTCACGCCTATGGAACTCTCTTACATTTGCCGACTTTCCAGTCCAACCTAAACAAGTTCTTGATGAACCGTTTCCTTAATGCAATTTACCAAATTTCCACGACTAACAATAACTACGACACTGCCTTATTGACTGCAATACACTCGCTAGCACTTATACTCTTGTAGCCTTCGGACCTTAATAAGTGATGACTCTTATTTATTTGGTAAATTAGGTTACTTAAGGGGTACGGTTTATCAAGAACTTGTTTACGTTGGACTTGAAGACGACAATATTGTAGTCAGCTGGAAATCAGGCAAACGAAAGACAATTCCAGAGGCGTACACTTCTACGAAAGAAACTTTGTTCATGGAATTTACTATTGCTTTAGGCACATATAAAGAGTGGGGAAATTATTGATAGTGGTTTTAGCTAGAGGATAGGTTCTGAGTAATAAAGAATATGGTGCTTATTTGGAAAGTTTTCTGGTTGGTTCAAAATATAGGTATTTGCTTTACTGATGATAATGTATGCGCAGACGACGTGTGCACAAATTCGTTTGCGCATTTTGATTTTTGACGTCGATGTTTAAACAATGAACTGCTACAGTTCTACCAACAAGCTGACACTTAGGCTTTGGTAAGTGGAAGCTTGATTAAACAAATATATTAATATTATTTCATAGCTTTGGACCAAGATCAAAGTATAGCATCTGTTCTTCAGGTACTCCACTTCAATTTTTCGTTCTCCCTTAGTGGAGGAGAACTCCATGACGACTGAGACAATTTTTAATTTTCGTTCTCTCCACGTTAAAAACGACCCTAGTGTCTAACTCTGTCCCGTGCCGAGGAATTTTAAATAGGAACAGT
This sequence comes from Euprymna scolopes, assembly GCF_053919585.1. Classification (NCBI taxonomy): domain Eukaryota; kingdom Metazoa; phylum Mollusca; class Cephalopoda; order Sepiida; family Sepiolidae; genus Euprymna; species Euprymna scolopes. The sequence continues at coordinate 108,852,353 of NC_136504.1, forward strand.
ATATGTATTGCAAATTGACCTTCGAGCCAAGATCACAGTGTAGTATCTGTTCTTATGCAACACTCCCCCACTTTTTTGCTCTTTCGTCAGTGGAGAAGAAATCCTTCGTGACTGAGACAATTATCATCTTTTTTCCTATTAAGAGTGGCCCTTTTTGGGAGTTGGGTATTTTCACATTATAAACCGACGTTGGATCTAAGTCTTACCTCGTGCGGGGGCAAGTAAATAAGAACATGCTATATGTCTGCTATAAAATGAACTGGCATCAACACACCATCCTCGCAATACGTCTGTTCTGACTGTGTCATCTCCTGCTTTCCTTATCTGGCCTTATGTCACATGTTTGTATAATTAATTTGTTTTTATTTTTATTGAAACTACATATTTACACTTCATCACCGAAGAGAGCTTATCTACACTGCAATTTAAATACAGGACAAAACAATTAAATTTTCGCATTAGAAAAAACGACATGATTCCATTTCGTTTGATTAATATCAGTTTTCTTCTATATTTTCAAATAATCTATTAGTTAGTCAGTTGTATACAAACCCCAAGAGCGGTAGGATCCTTCTATCATGTCTGAAAATGACACAATGTTCAACAAGCGAGATCGAAGATGCGCCGCTGTACAACTCATGCTCTCGACCGATCCAAGTTATGAAAACAGGGCCATTGCCAGCACCCTCAAAATGCAAATCTAGACGAATTAGCGCTTGAGGACACAGATCCAAACAGTTTCGGCCACGGTTTTGGTCTTTGGTGTGGTTTCGATTGAGGGCCATATTATGCAAACTCGCATCTCGAAGTCGGCTTGAAAGTCAACACCGAATGTACCTGGATGTGCTGAAGAGTTTGGTCATCCTCTCATGCAATCCTAGCAGATCCTGGATGTGGCAACAGGACTCACTGCCGGCCCACAAAGAGGTCCAGACTTGGCTTTGGAAGGGGTGCTACGACCTTGTACCCTTCGCTCACTGTCCCCCTCTTCCCACGATCTGAACTCGCTGGACTACTTTGTTTGGTCATAGATCGAGAAAATTACCAACATGACCTTCCACAACAACAAAGCCAGCCTGATCGCTGCCATCCGCCGAGTATTCGCCGAGCTCCCGCTTGAGGAAAAGGCATGCTTCTATTTGTGGATCCACATCGAGATGGTGATTGAGACTGAACGCGGCTACATTGAATAGATTTAAGCTCTACTATATAATCAAGTTGCCTGTATTGATTTTTTCAATAAAAGTTTAAAAACTAAGTTGTTGCGTTTTATTTATTTATTTATTTATTTAATTTATCGTCCTATTCTGTATTTATCAATGCCTGCCCAATCTTGTATAGTCGCCAGATCTAAAACTGGCATCGGATTTGTTTCACTAAAAATTCACCACTTTTCAAAACCGGAAGGATACTCAAAGGAAAGTGTTAATGAGTGCTAGGTAGTTGCTGAGACAGCTCTGTGATTGTCAGTAAAGGTGACATTCGATGGGGGTTAGTTTTTATTTTTTTTTGTTACGAAAACGAGTCAACAAAAAATTATTTACATAGAACTTGAAAAGGACTACTTTATAGACAGTCGGGGAGCCGTTTAAAGGTATATTGTTACACAGACAGGCATTACTCAAATAGAAACTCTGTTAAAGGAATTTACGTTTAGTTTTACACAGATACGGGATATGTGAAACTGTTGGCGAATATTGGTAACAGTTTTTTCAGGGGCATGAATTGGAGCTCAGTTAGGCATCTACCATGAAATTAAGAGAAACAACGTCTCTTCTGTGGAGAAGAGACATTAATAAGCTTAATCGAATCGAAATCTTCAGATCATAGGATAATTAAATAAAAAAACGATATTTAAATACAAATTAAGCTAAGAAAACTAACTGATAAAAATGACATGCTATATATTTCTGTTTAAATTTTGTATTTCTGAATAGTTTTACGACATCTATGGTTGGCTTCGGCGCCATTTTTTTAATGGCGGGATTACAAAATTGAAGATTGAACCGATAAAAAACGTAAATAATAGCGAATTAATATACTTTAAATCTGAATCAACCAGTAAGAAATTTTGATCATCGGCGGTACTCGGGAGAATTCGGAGATGGTCATAATGTCCCGGGCAGCACCGAGCGGACGCTTAGATATGTACGGTTCAAAATTTGCATAAGTACCAGAAATACAACCTTCTAGTTTATGATAACAGATATTTGTTGATTATTTGTTTCTTCAAACCATCGTCGCCATTTTTTTGAAATAGCGGTTTTCAAAGCTAACGATTGAATCAGTAGAACATTCTTTTTACAAAGGAGTAAACATTTACCAAGGCCCGAAATCCACTCGAGGACAAGAGTAAATAAGTGTACAGTACTTAATGATGAGACCCGATGGGGATCGAGCGATGCCGAGTGACCTTGCTAGTCGACACGAATTCAGAGGAATTCGCACGGCTGAATTCTAATGATGATGATGATGATGATGGTTTGATGTTGTTTTAAACAGAAATGTCTATGAGATTTTTTCAGAAAGAAAAAAACAAATACTTGTTTTTATCTCATTGTCGTTATATATCTTAACATGAAAGGCTGTTTTTAAAAACTTCTGTTGAGAGGTTGAAAATACAGAGATTTTTGGCTGATTAAGGCTGACAGCTTGGAATGGGAATCAAGGGTAAAGGTCGCCGCCAACCATTGTTCGACCTGGGGTGACTAATCACCCCTAATTTGATAATAAAGAGTTAAAATTTGGTAGAAATAAGTTCAAGTGGAGGAGTAGAAATTAGGGGAACAGATAGAGGGAGGGAATTCAAAAGAAAGAAATGAAAATGGAGTACAAATTAATAGGATAAAAGAAGAGGGGGAGAGGAAAAGGAAAAGAAAGAATAACTCCAAAAAGGTGGACGGAGGAATTACTGATTTGATAAAAACAAGACACTTGGCTAATCGGCGTCTTCTTCTCGCTCTGGCAGCTGATCCCTTCCCGTGGACTGACGGTAGATGAAGAACGGAGAACTTGGTAAAGGAAAGAAAACTGCCAGTCCCCCCCTAAGTGGCATAACTAGGGCAGTGTGTAACTATTATTTGTAAAGTCGAAGACAATAATCAATTATAAGAAAAAACAATTAAGTTTTGACTTTCTTTTCTTTAATTGGAAACGCCGTTGTGTATGCAATATATTTCTCCGATAGCCCAGGTGACATTTGGAAGCTGATTTGAAAGCGGAACCGCAGAGCGACCGACGACAACGAAGAAGACGAATTCGACCACTAGACGAAAACACAGGTGACGCCATAGGTATCGGCTACAGGTGCATCTCAACCACGAGCCTATGCGCCTGAGCTACCCTGGAGGGGTTACAATGAAACAATATCTTAGTAATCATTGGTAGTGAAAATTCGGTAAATTCGATTACTTTGGAATTAAAGACGACTATATTGTAGCAAACTGAAAAGCAGGAAACCGGAAGAGAATTCCATAGCCGTGCAGGTCTAAGCAATAATCTTTGTGCATGGAATCTACGTTTAGGTTTAAGTTTAGTCACAGATAAAGAATGGGGAAATTATTGATATTGGTTTCATATAGAGGAGTGTTTTTTCTGAACGTTTGGCGAGGAGTAACCATAAATTGGAGCTCAGACCAGCAGTTGCCATGAAAATAATCATAACATAAAATAAAATAAAAGCGACTTAAGATATTTTAAAACATTAAAAACAAGACAATGAAAACCAATAGACAGTAAAACTAGATGTGTGGCTCTTTTGCAGATTTGTCTGGAACATGACGACTACGGCTTGGCTTCGTCTGTAACCTGACGTAAGATGCCATTAAGCCAATTAGAATGCGTGGCAACGAGCAGACGACTATCGGATACATATTGGAAGAGAAAAAATCTAGATGTTATATGGAAAGCGTAGAGACAGGCAGCACTATAAATTTACTAATTTTAGACAAATAACTGCAGACTTCAGAAAAAGTAGTCTTTTATTTTTATTTTTTTTTATTTTTGTCAAAATAAGAAATTAATCGGATTCGAAAAAGATTTGCTTTACATGCAGCCATAGATGTATTATTGCAAAGAGAGACTCCGTAAGCGATGGATATGCTCTGAGGTGTACAAATCTTTTTTTTTTGTTAACTATTTTTTTTTTTTACAAGAAAAAACAAAAAATTAGCAATTAAACATTTTCAAAAACCTTTTATTGCAATTTTTTGGAAAGAAAGAAAAGTAAAAACAATTTGTAAGAAAATATAAGTAAATATTTTTGCAATAATTTTTTTCTTCTTTGAACCGTTTTAAAATATTTGAAAGACCAAAAAATATATACTTTGTTTTGTAAAAAAAAATAGAAACAAAACATTTGTCTGCTAAACATTATCTATGAAAAATGAAAATAAAAAAACTACAAAATAAATATCTTATAGTAAATAACCTTTTCTTTTGCAAAATATGTTTTCCATAGAACATTAAATTAAGAATCAAACAAAATTACTGCAGGACGTTTTTTCCTTTTTTTATTTCTACGATTTACGTTCATTTCAGTATTTTTCTGTTTTCTGTTTTGTTAAGATTTTGTTATCGGCAACGCTCGGCAAAATCCGGTGGTTGACGTCATATTCCGGAATAATCTGAGCGTACGCTTACATAATTCGGTTCAAAATTTGAACAAGTACCGGAAATGTAACTTTTCTTTCATGTGGTAAAAGATATATCTTGACTATTTTTCTCTTTAAATACTTGGTTTGTCTGTTGTAAAATTATACAACAGACAGGGGCTGCTTCCAAGTTAATTACCAGCTCGTCCTTTACATTTAATTTAAATTTCATCTGTTGTCATATTTAAGCAAGTGAATCTCTGTTTCATTTTTAGCTTCTTGATATATTGAAGAAATATCTGTAATACGCTTACTTTTTTCTCTGTAACATCTCTCTTTTTCACAGACATGATGTTGCTAGTCTCAATCTTTTCTATAAATATATATGTTTCTCAGAAATGTCTGATATATCCGCTGTTTCTTTTGTTCCAGCTCGTTTGACTCATTGATCTAGTGGTCTTCATCAATTTGTTGTTTTATTACCTCATAATAATACAGCTGCTTATTCAACTAGCTTCGTTCCGAGGACTGCAACGTTGTGAAAGTCTTTCCTGCTCACTGTGTTCCTTCTACCTACAGACTTGGTTTTTGAATACTAAGGTCAATAAGCTTCTTATGTCTTTACGATACTCGTCTCTTGTTAGCCACTTACAACACGTGGTTTTATGCATTGTCTCAAGCAATTTCTATAATAAGATGGGAAAACATAATCCTAAATAATCATAAGCTAATTATCACCTTAATCGTTTCAAATCCTCTCATAATATTGCTCATCCTTTAATTGAAAATCTCATAACATATTATCTTCGTGTCGCTTCCAGGCTTTGATAAACGATGACTCATTATTGAATTGATGAAATATGAATAAATCTCATCTGTCTGTTTAAATGTATGTATGTATGTCTGCCTACAACTTTCAACAAAGGCGCCGGATTTTCATGAGATCAGTAGCGTTTCGAAACTCAACCCTTCGGACGACAAATATCGAAAAATTGGCCTAAAACATTAATTCCTTCACCCTCAACTGCGCACATTTCTACAAGGAAGGGTCACTTTTTTCGCCGATATTTTCGAAAGTCATCCCCTCTTTTCGATCGACTAGCCTTAATTTAAACATTTGTCACTTCCGGTTTGCCGATGGGCGCAACAGCAAACACGTCACGTTTTGTACGTACTTTTCCTCCTTCGCAGTATGCGCTCGAGCCTGCCTGCCTGCCTATTACCAATTTTTTTTGTTTGCTCAAAATACACCCCTAAACACCCAAGCAACGCCAGACATCCAGGCTAGTAAAAAATAAAAGAGAAAGGTAGTTTGCTAAATGCGTTGTGTGTAAATTAATATAGAATATTATAAGAAGCTTAAATCAATGCAGAAAACCGGGTGTTGAATTAGTATAACGTATGAACAACAATGGCGAAACGAAGTAAAGTCTCGTTTGTTTGTTTTTCGTTCGTTTTTTTTTTTTTCGTATATACATTTGTTTTGGAAAATTCACAAATACACATCAGTAAATATCGACTTACTGTTTAAGATAACCTGGGTGATGGAATTTTTTAACATTTCAAGAATGCTATCTTTTTTTAAAAAGAAACGGGCCAATAATATCGTTGAACAAAATGGAAAATATCGTAAAATAGAACCGGAAGTTGAAATAGGTGACGTGTCATGCAGAAATAGGGCTTGCCCTTAAAATGTCTTTACTCTGTATCGTCGTCATTATATCATCATCTCCTACATAATAAAATGACTCTAGGAAACCAATCTGTACAACCATTATACATATATCCTATATATAATAGTTTAATTGCAGAAATTCCCCTCTGGACCAAAGTATCGTAGGTTCGCAACAGTATATGTTAGATAAAAATTAAATACATCAAATCAAATAGCCACTATCTTATGTAGCTTTCGACCACCATCTTAGACAAATTTAGCCGTGATAATAAAATGCTACATTCAATCCGAGGAGCAACAACATCACAATTGCTCCAATTTTAGAGCAAGTAGTTCCTATTGTTCTCTCTAAATACTAAGTTTTACCACCTCTACTAGTAGTCACTGATAGGAATTCTATATATTCTTCTAACGATGTGATTACATCTATCGTAACTGCCTCATAGATACATAGACATGACACAATATCCGATTCATAAATAATAAAGTCTCTTTCTCCAAATTCTGGTTATTCTGATTTGCTGCGCTCTGATAATTCTCATATTCCAGAATACAGTAATTCGCTTTATAAACGAACGCTACACACATTTAAATATGGCGTCATTTAGAGACATGTTTGGGTCCGGATCAATTTAATTTAGTGCAAAAATAAGATAGAACAATGCAAGAGAGAGAAAATCATTAAACGAACTTAAAATAACAAAGTTTAAAATATGATATCCACTATAAGATTCATATTTACCTTTTCTTAAACACAGAAAAAAAATCAATGCCGGCTTATTCGTCGACGAAAGGAGCGACACATTCGTCAAAACATCACCATTTTCCATGCGACTCATTGCATGTACATTTGTAATACTTAACAATTACGCATTACATATGTATTTATATGTTGACGTGTTTACTTCACAAAGTCCTCGTCTGAGCTCCAATCTCTGGTGCCCCCTCGCCAATTTTTCACGAAAAACACCCGTCTGGCTGAAATAACTGTCATTCATTTTCCCCGCTCTTTATCTGTGCCTAAATCCAAACGTCGATTCCATGAGCAGAGCTTCTTTCTGAGAAGTGCACGACTGTGGAACTCTTTTCCGTTCGCCTGTTCCTCACCTGACTACAACTTGGATGTCTTCAAGTCCAACATAAACAAATTCCTGACAAACCTCCCCCTTAAGTAAGACACTTTATCAACTATCCAATACTAACGATTACTACGATACTATCCCATTGATTACTGTACACGCAATAACCCTTATCCCCGAGTGGCTTCCGACATGATCTCGATGTAAAAAAAAAACAAAAATAAACAAACAAATGTATTCAACTTTTATACATAGATTTTTTCCTTAACACATGAACAAAAGTTACGCCGACAAAAATCGACGACGATAACGACTACGCCTTCATCAAAACATGAACACATCTGAGGTTTGTTTTCCATAAAACACACTGCGTGGACACTGGTGATGCTTCAAAACTACGCATTTCATATGCACTTATATATTGAGGCGTTCAGCTTGCGACTTTCTTTTTAAGAATTGTCCTAAAAACATAATAAAGTACGACGATGACGTCTTCTTCCACGACGATGACTATGACGACGACCATCACCTCTACAACAAAACATCAACAAAACATCAATTTCTTATACCATTAAACATTTCCACATTCCCTACATTTTTTCACACTTTCTATGTACGTTTTTGTTGTATTTTATGAGTAACTATCATAAATTGCAGTTTCATTTAATATCTAAATTAGCAAATTTTATCTCTGCTACAAATATAATTTGCTGATTTCTTTTTGTCCTCTTATGAGAAAAATAGCAAGAATAACATTCTTTTAAATACAGTGTAATAAGGACTTGGAAAATTGTTTTTTTTTGAGTATTCAGGCGAACTATAATTTTAATTTCAAATTTTTACTTACAGTTTTAATTTCTTTTTTATATACTAGCTGTGCAGCCCGGCTTTGCTTGGGCCCAATGTAGTGTGTGTAACTTGTCCTACGTGTGAATACATTTTATGTAAGATTTAAAATGCTTAAACCAAAAATCGTCTGAGTTATTTCGTAGAGACCGCAAACGTACTTTTTTATAACTTGGACCCCAATTTTGACCCCTTAACATTTACAGATATGGAAACTGTATTCAACCGTAGGATGGTTGTGCTTAAACTCAGAATAATGAATCCGTGTTCCGCACTGATAACCATTATGCTAAGCACATCTTTTTTTTTTGGATCGAACCCAAAATTAATCCCACCGCCATCCCTCACGTACCCGAGCTGTCATGTCGCTAATAACTTCCACAGTTTGAAACTTGAAAAGCCGGCCATTGTCCACACTCTAAATTCCTTCGCCGCTCGGTAACGTCAACCTGAACAAACATTAACCTATGTAGGAAACGATGTTCTACAACGCTCGGCTGTGTCGGAATGGCAGAAAGGAGCGGCTTGGAAAAGGGGGCTAAAAGAAAAAGGAAAAGGCGGGTAAATGGCTTGTGAGTTGAATTAATTATAGACAAACAAGGAGAGAGTAAGAGAGAAGGTATCAGTGGTGGGGAAGGTGTTCGGGACGGGGTGCAAACAATCAAACTATAAAATATCGTGTTTATTTTGGATATCCTAACCAAATTCCAAATAATAGCTGTGGCATTTAACAGTCGCTTACCATGGGCAGCTGTCGGGGATGGATGAGCTCATGGGAGTAGCGAATGATTTCGTTGTCAGGTGAGGGCTTCTTGCAACAGGGTAGGAAGGGGGCATGTCAGTTATACAATTCCGAATTGCTTGATTGGAAAATCTTCACTTATTCAATGTAATCCTGTTACAATTATTATTTATAAAATTATTATAATTATGTTATAATTATTAACCTGTCTAAAAGAAGTGCCGTAGGCGGATTTGAATTTTGCTACTTAATCGGCACGCAGTTTTATATACCTCATGGTTTAGAATAATAAGGATAATTTCTTACATTATACGCGCGAATACATGATAAATTCTATACAAGGGATTTATCTTTTAAAAGTATTCTAACACACACACATACATGTATAATAAGTAAGTTATATGGCAATTAAGCTAAACAGAATATTCCGCGTTCCACCCTCGCGTTTGATTATCGCGCATTTTTAAATAAACACATTGTACTAATTTGCTATTTAGCCAATCAATCAATCAATATATATATATATATATATATATATATAAATATAAATATATATATATATATATATATATATATATATATATATATATATATAATGAAAATTACAATTAAATTTACCAAAATGATCCAAGATGGTAAAATAAAAGTATATTATAAATATTAAAGAATTAATATTTATAAAGTTATCTCAGCCAGATGTAAAAGCTAAATAAAACCAAATAGGAAATAGAGCTTATAATGCGAGCAAACAGTTAATAAAACATGTTAAAAACACTTTGAAATGAGTTAAAAACATATTTAATCTGAAAAGGAAACACTAGATAAATGGATAGTCCTTAATCCGCGGAGTTTCGAAGAAATATTTTCCTTCTCATCAGAGGGCAGGAATTAGAAAAATGCGGGATCGGATTTTGCATGCAAAAGTATTTGATGAAACAACGAGTAAGTCAAAGATCTTACTTGAAAGCAAAAAAAGTGAAGCAGAGGGAATATGGTGAAGAAAAAGGTGATTACACATGAATGGATAGTCTGGTGGAAGATAAATAATCCAGAGACGCTAAACTCCAAATGTATAACTTCAAGAAAGTTAATTGAATTTCCATTTGCACAACTAAAATCCAAGGAAATCCTGTAATGAATGAATGCAACATCCGATCCCGCATTTTGCTAATTCCTACCCTCTTATGAGAAGGAAAGTATTTCTTCGAAACTCCGCGGATCTATATATATATATATATATATATATATATATATATATATATATATAAATATATTGATACATATCAGTAGTTAAAACAATAATCCCAATCATATATGTTTACATTTCTTCTCGCAAACTTTTATTTTCGTCTTACACGTGTTTCGTTGGCTGACGCACCAACAGAAATCTAATCAGAGACAATAAATGTTTTCCTCGGAAACAAAAAAACAGTTCCAAAGTTGTATATATATATATATATATATATATATATATATATATATATATATATATATAATCATATATGCATATATATGCGCATATATGTATATATATATGGCTCATTCCATGTCAAATCGACAAATTTGGGGGGGGGGCAGAAACCATGTCTGACACGGATTTTTTTCAAATTTGCTACACTTATAGATCTCTATAATAGGAATTGAATGGCACCTGTTACACATCTCAAGGTCAAGGGATTTCTGAGATATGACCTTCACCTTTTTAAAAAATGTGAATTTTTATGGAAAAGTGACCAACTTTAAAAGACGATATCTCTGTTATTTATGGGCCTACAAAGTTCATTTATATATCATTCTAAAGTACTTGGATAGATCTACCATTTTATTTGCCGATATTTTTTTCAAGGTCAACTTTTTAAAGTTGACCTTGACCTTGACCTTTAACCTTAATTATCTCAACAAACGTTATTTGAATTTTTTTCAAATTTTGACAAAAGATTTGTCTATCTTATGCCAGTATATATTTCAAATTTCATGATGGGTTTTGAACTGGAACCATTCCTACAAGCGTTTTAAAGAAGTGGGCTAAATTCAAAATGGCGGAATGTAGTACCTGCTACTTCATATAAAATATTTTGGTATTTCACAATATGGTCATGTTTGATATCTTTGTAAAGTTAATTTAATGCTGATTAATATATACATAAAACCATGGTCACAACATCCATATAAAAACATTTATGTTGATGAAACTGAATTTTCTTTAAAAAATTTTTATGCAACACATATTTTGTTATGGAAAAAAAAGTGATATAATTTGTGTTGGGACAGTTAATTGAAATCTCGAAATCGGAACTTTTTGGGGTATCAGAATCAGAGAACTAATATGTGATTCCCAAAAAAATGTTACTCTGTTCTATTGCTGATACTAAAAGATTAAATGAAGAATATTTATTTTTAAGATATCAGTAAAAGTAAAACCTAATAACATAAACATGTGATGTGGATTTATTTTTGCTGTGTGAAAAAAACCCATAAAACATGACCTTTCCTTGTCCAGTCCTTCAGCATTGACAAATCTGACAAGAAAGTGCTAAAAGCTATTAAATTTCAATAAGTTAGTGAACTGAGTGAAAGTTTTTATCACCTCTATGCCAGACAAGCTTTGGTGACAACGTTCTTTTGATTTTTGAAGTCTCTGTTTGTTTACTGGGTGAGGCTGCTGCCTGCTTACTGGCTAGGGGGATGGGTAAAGATAAAAAGCAATAAAAGATTAGAAAAAAACAATATTATTGAAACCACTTTCCCAGTTGTCTTGTGTAGAATCAAGAATGCGCTTACCTCCCCTCTCCACCATTATGGCTCAGCCTACAATTAGTCAGGCATGGTGGGTTATTCATTTAGAGGCGCCTGATTGGCTAAACATGCCTGGAGAGGCAGGCGCCTCTCTACAAATGCCAGCTGTTCTGGCATTCATGGTTTTTGGTTCCAGACTTCTGCCAGAGAACTCCACTTCCCCATTGGATCAGCTAGTTCACCCTAGCAATATTCTACATCTTGGAACAGATAAGATGCATAAATTCAAGATTGAAATTTTGCTAGGCACCATATACATGTAAGTAATATTTTCATGTAAATGTAGAATTTAAGTAGATGTTTTACTATATAAAACTACTACTTCTACTAATTATTATTATTATTATTATTTTTATTATTATTATTATTATTATCTTTTTTTAAATAAGTCTTCAGCAATACTCTCCTAAACAAAAGTGTTATTCTACATTTTTTGGTACTCCTTGAGCATTGAGTTCAATTGCGACCCAGCTTATTTGTTTATTTGTCACTCCTTTATAAAGGCTAAAGCATGCTCTGATAACATTCTTTCTATTTATTTACTTATATTGGCTTGACTTTTTGAATGAATATTAAAAAGAAAATTAACCATTTATTGATAATTTCATAATTTTACATACAAACAGAATTTGGCACTACAATGTACATGGCGAGACAAGCAAAAAAAAAAACTTATTAATGGGGAAGGAATTTTAGCGTTGCCAAATACACAAAAAAACTAGATTCCCACAAGAGATAAGTAATAAGGTAAAGCAGTTTTATAAAAGTGAAAAGGTCAGTAGAGTAATGCCTGGGGAAAATGATTACAAGACTGTTTTAAAGGATGGGAAACGGGTTCAGGAACAAAAATATCTCGTTCTCTGTAATTTGAAAGAGGCATTTGAATTATTCAAATTAAAGAACCAAGAGAAAATAAGCTTCTCTAAATTCGCTGAGCTTAGACCGAAAGAATGTGTGCTTGCAGGTGGTGCTGGGACCCATACTGTCTGCATTGCACAGTTCATCAGAATATGAAGTTGATGATTGCAGGATCTCATCTTGCTAAACTGACTGAAGCAGAAAGTTATCATTTGAGAGATTACCACCAATGCATACTTGCTGTTACATGCAATGAAGCATCGACAAATTGTTACTTGGGTGACTGCTCAAATTGCAACAAACTGATGGATGATTTTGTTTTATATATTGAAATTTTTCACAAAAATTCAGTTGATGATTTTGTATATAAACAGTGATTATCAACTGATAGAATCATTCTACAAACTCTATCACAATCCACAGACGAATTCATTGAAACTTTCCATGCGGGCCTTCAAACATTAAAGAAGCATAATTTCATTGCCAAAGCACAATCAAAATTTTTTTCTGATAGTAAAGGTTCCTTAAGGGTTGGCGAAGTTTTAACAATAGCAGATTTTTCAGAGAATTATTCATTTGTTTTGCAAGATGCGGCTCAAGGATTCCATTGGAATAATGATCAAGCTACATTGCATCCATTCATCTGCTACTATCGAAATGGAATTGACCTTGAGCATATTAATTTTGTAATAATATCTGATTGCCTCAAGCATGATACAGTAGCTGTCCATTTGTTTCAAAGAAAGTGTATAGAACAATTAAAAGAAATTCTTGATTTTGATCTCCAAAAAATGGTATATTTCTCTGATGAGGCTGTTACACACTACAAAAATTTTGAAAACTTTATAAATCTGTGTTATCATAAATCTGATTTTGGTGTTGATGCAGAGTGGCACTTTTTTGCTACTTCTCATGGGAAAGGACCATGTGATGGGTTAGGTGGCACTGTTAAAAGGTTAGCAGCAAAAGCTAGCCTGCAGCGACCCTATAATGAACAAATAATGACGCCAAGACAACTGTATTTTTATGCAAGAAAAAATATATCTGGAATACATTTCTTATATTCCTCAACTGCAGAATGGAGAGAGGAAGCAAACATCTTAGAAGATAGATTTAACAATTCCTCTTCGATTATAGGAACACAAAAATCACATACTTTCATTCCTGTCTCTCAAAGAGAAGTGGAAGTAAAAACAGTTTCAAGTTTACAAAATAAAGGAAGAATAGTTTAAAAAGAAACAATATGGAGTCCGAAGACATTAGCAGATTTGTGACAGCACTTCATAGGAGGAATTGGTGGTTAGGATGTGTACTTGAAAAATATCCAGATAATGGAACGGTGAAATAAACATTTTTACAACCAAATGGACCCTCTCCAACTTTCTATTATCCATCACATCCAAATATATCAATTTTAAAATATTCTGATATTCTTAGCTCAGTTGATCCAATAACTGAAACAGGGATATCTTATAAACTTCCAAAAAATGAAATGAAAAAGGCATCAAATATTTTAGAAAGAAGGATTTTGAAAGAAAAATAATAAATACTTTAATGTTCATTATTATAAAAAATGTTTCAGTAAAACAGATTTTTCATTCTGTAATATATTGCAATGTACACAAATTGATTTCTTGATGATGTCAAATGTCAAATAAACTGTTTACCATCGACATCAAATGTTGCTTATGCTATAAACAAATGAGATCTCAACACACTTTTTAGAATTCTCTATAACATCATTTTCTGTATCAAAATCCGTGTTGTACAAGAAAAGTATGAAAATCATTATAAAACAGTTTGACTTGACAACCAGAATTTGCATAAAATTCAACATGTCAAGAATTTTTTTAGAACATTCATTTTTAAAGTTTTTCATTGAAAAGTACCCATAAATAACATACATTGCCTTTTTGTGGATTAAGAATATAAATAATCGAAAAAAATGGTTCACCATTGAGATCACATATGTTTTATGTTATAATTTAATAAATCCTTAACGCCTTTCAAAATTATTTTTTATTATATGATTTTTTCCATAAAAATCTGTGTTGCTTAAAAAAAAATTGAAGAAAATTCAGTTTCATCAACATAAATGTTTTTATATGGATTTTTTGACGATGGTTTTATATACATATTAATCAGCATTAATTTAGCTTTACAAAGATATCAAACATGACCATATTGTGAAATACCAACATTTTTTATATGAAGTAGCAGGTACTACATTCCGCCATTTTGAATTCAGCCCACTTCTTTAAAACGCTTGTAGGAATGGTTCCAGTTCAAAACTCATCATGAAATTTGAAATATATACTGTCATAAGATAGACAAATCTTTTGTCAAAATTTGAAAAAAATTCAAATAACGTTTGTTGAGATAATTAATGTTAAATGTCAAGGTCAAGGTCAACTTTCAAAAATTTGACCTTGAAAAAAATATCGGCTAATAAAATGGTAGATCTATCCAAGTACTTTAGAATGATATATGAATGAACTTTGTAGGCCCATAAATAACAGAGATATCGTCTTTAAAATTTGGTCACTTTTCCATAAAAATTCATATTTTTTAAAAAGGTCAAGGTCATATCTCAGAAATCCCTTGACCTTGAGATGTGTAACAGGTGCCATTCAATTCCTATTATAAAGATCTATAAGTGTAGTAAATTTGAAAAAAATCCGTGTCAGACATGGTTTTACCCCTGTCGATTTGACATGGAATGAGCCATATATATATATATATATATATATATATATATATATATATATATATATATATATATATATACATATATATATATATATGGATAACCTTGAATAAGAATGTACGAGTAACCTCCCTGTGATGTAGCCTCGTTTTCAAATATCAGTAAAATAACGTATTGTTGGTGTTGTATTTCTGTAAGTAACAAACGTGTAATAATTTTGACGTGTAGCGGTTTTCACTGATGAAAGAAATCATCGAAATGTTATGTCAAATACGAACCATTCAAAAGTAATAGGGCAAAAAAGTGCTATATTAAAATATTACATTAAAATTGTCTCTTACAATGTGATGTCGTTTGATTGAACTATGTAGCACAGTATTACTTTCTAAATATTTAATAATACTTACGAGCTTATCTTATTTAGGTAAGTTCTTTATTTAAAATACAATATACTCTATTTTAATAGAATTGTTAATAATTTGTGCGTGTTAAAGTTTGTTTTGATCCCAACACTTTATTTTTTGTGAAAGCTTGAAAATTATCAGTTTAATTTAAACATATTTAGAAATTAAATTTATTTCTCATTCGGTTAGTTTTGTTGTTTTTTTACGGTATATCAATCTTTTTTTTTTGTTATTTTATGCTGAATCCATTTATTTTGGAAACAGATTTCATGCTTCAAGTTTTTACATCTTCAAATATTTATTTGTAAAATTTGGTTTGGTTGTTTTGTTTTATGGTATATTAACCGTTTTCTGGTTATTTAATGCCGAATCCAGTTATTTTGGAACTAGTATTCATGTTGCATCCATTAATTTTGTAGAAGGGTTTTATTCTTCGAGATCTTTGCATCTTCAATCGCTCGTTGTAGTGTTGGTTTGGTGGTTTTATAATAGATTTTATCGTTTTTGTTTCCTGCCCTGCAGAACATGAATGAGTTTTGCAATGAGAAAGGGAAAATAGTTACAATATTAATGTTTTGTACATTGTCAGTAAGGAAACCAGTTAGGAATTGGGGGAGGTAGAGAGAATGTGAAGACGAAAAAGAAGGAGAAGGTAGTTTGATTTTTGTTTTTGCAGAACATAATTAAGTTTTTCAAAGATAAGTAGACAAGCAAAAAGCGTCAATGTTAAGTGCATTTCGTCTCAGGAAACCAATACTTTCGGACAGCCTGATCATGTAACACCAGGGGATTCAACGGTTCTTGCTAGTCAATAACAATACCCGACATCACCACGCAGAATAGTTTAAAAGATACTCATGTAATCAAATTAAACACTTAGTGGTAGATCTTGTTTCTTGTCAAGGGCAATGAATGCCGTTTCCCCACTCCCGACACATCCCACCCCTCAAAACTGGGCACTTGGGAGTGCTTGAGTACCACATATGCCTGTGCAATTAGATTCGGGTGACTTTCTTCTGATGGGTTGAGGGTACCGGATTGACAGTTCCTGGCTGCTGTTTCCGACTGGTAGTACAGGTGGGCTAACTCTTTGGTAGCGCTTAAAGCGGCTGCTCCATCAACAGTTGAATAATATCGGGATGTTTGTAGTGCCATGTCGCGCATGGAAAGGGACCCTGCACTCATCCCCGATGGGCTTTCCTGGGGTACCAGTCCTAGTTGAAGAAAGGTCAGCTAATGGTCTACTTGTGTTGCATGTCTGATACCCTGCATAACCTCTTGTTCAGATCCCCCTAACCTAACTGAAACTCTTTAAAAACATGATGACAGTACAATAAAAAAGTAGCTTAAACCAGGCCTAGGGACAAACAAATCCAACTTGCCTGCTCCCTTGAGACTTGCATTCACTAACATCCGTGGGCTTATAACAAATTTAGCTGATGATGAAGCATTTCTCTTAACAAATAGCCCGGATATCTTAGCACTAAGCGACACTAACCTATACTTTTCCATCCCCTCTAACTACTTTAACATGCCTGGTTATCTCCCACTCTGTCGTAAGGACTCTGACAGACATATGCACGGACTTGGAGTCTACATTCGTAACACCCTCCCACTGACTAGAGAAACAAACCTAGAAACGGATGATCAAGCCTTTATGTGCTTTAGACTAAACATATAAACAGCATTAGCTACTTTTATATTCTCTACCTCTCTCCCTCGACCCAGGACTGCATCATAATTAACAAAGTCTCTGACAGCATAGACACAGCACTCTCCCTCGACACTAGCGCACGAGTAAATGTATTTGTGACTTTAATATTCACCACAAAAACTGGCTTGGATTCTCTACTCACACCGATGCAGCGGGCAGCACAATACATAGCTTCGCTATATTTCACTCACTATCACAAATGATTACGTTTCCAACCCGTTTCCCTGATCAGCAAGAACAACACGCATCACTTCTAGATCTGTTTCTGACCACAGTTCCTGAAGATTGTATAACAAATGCTGACAGCGCACTCGGGAACGCTGATCATGCAGTGATAATGGTCGAAATCGCCCTAAACCCTAGACCCAAAACTGAAGAGCCGGTGCTCAAAACAACGAGATATTATAAAAAGGCTGACTGGGAAGCCATCAGAGATCTTATCAGAGATGCCCCATGGGGAAATATTTTTTCTCTTCCTGTTGAACAGTGCGCAGAGGAGCCCACTGAATGGTTCAAAACAGCAATTGAAGCACATGTTCCCATGCGGAAATTTTATAGCAAGTCCCACTCTCCCTAGTGGTTTACTTCGACTTGCGCAACTGTCATTGCTCAAAGGCAACATGCATACCGCAGATTTAACCGACATAAGTCCAGTTCAAACAGACAGAAGTGTATAGAAGCTAGAAATAACGTTCAGAAATAAATAGCGACAGCTAAGAGAGAATTTACGGAAACCACTAAAAAACACATCGAAGCACAAAAATTAGGAACTCGTGACTTCTGGAAAATCTACAACAGTGTAGCAAATAATGGGCAATCAACAATTCCCCCACTAACCAACAATCATAACTATCATAAAAAAACGTTCACACCTCAAAAGCATGTGGACCTGATCTCATCCCAGCATTGCTATTAAAAATGTGCTTAGCCGAAGTAGCTCCAGTTCTCTCCAAACTCTACAACAAATGCCTTAATGAATCACGCTTTCCGGGCTGTTGGAAAACTGCTTCTGTTGTACCAGTATTCAAGAATTCTGGGGAAAGAACTGATCCATCAAATTATCGCCCCATTAGCCTCCTCCCACTTTTCGCCAAAATATTTGAGACCATAATAAACCATGCTCTAGTCCGTCACCTTACAGATGCTAAACTTCTGACTGACAAACAATATGGATTTAGACAAGACCGTTCCACCGCAGAAATCCTCACTGTAATCTCTAAACGTATATACCATTCACTGGACAAAGCGGGAGAGGGCAGAGCTATAGCTCTAGATATATATAAGGTTTTGACAGGGTATGGCATGAGGGTCTCCTCAGGAAAATTAAATCATACGGTATCACTGGTAGAATACTTAACATAATTAAAACCTTCTTAGGTAAGAGGAAAATCAAGGTTGTCTTCGACAGTCGTACATCTAAACAATATGATATAAATGCGGGAGTGCCTCAGGGGTCTATCCTTGGACCTCTATTGTTCCTAATATTTATTAATGACATCCCCGACAAAACTGCCTCTGAGATGGGTATCTATGCTGATGACACCACACTCTATAGTAGACATGACAGGAAAATAAATGAACACATAACTAAAAAAAATGACAAAAACGCTAGAGAACTACCTCCAATCGGTAGTGGAATGGGGACAAGAATGGACGGTCACATTCAATGCTGCAAAGACTGAACTGGTGTCCTTCAATAATTACAAGAAACCTTCTCTGCCATCAATTGCAATGGTCAGTGACTCCTTATCTGAGAGTACATCTTTCCAACTGCTAGGCCTAACATTCACAGGAAACATGAGTTGGAACAATTATATTGAAAACATTGCCAGGGCCGCTGCGAAGAAGTTAGGTTCTCTCTACCGTGCTAGAAAACTACTGACACCTGCAAGTATCCTGTGCCTCTATAAGGCCACCATTCACCCATGTATGGGGTATTGCTGTCACATTTGGGCTGGTTCTTCTGCTAGTCTCTCGCTCCTAGACAAGGTTCCAAAGAGAGTCGCCAATCTGATAGGCCCTGAACTGGCATCTAAGCTTCAGCCCCTGTCCCATCGACGAAACGTTGCATCCCTCTGCCTGTTCTACAAGTATTTTAATGATGAAGGCTCTGACGAACTGCAGACACTTGTGCCCCCATGACGTAGACACCCTCGACAAACCCGACAGGCAGCTAAATCCCACCCCCACACAGTAGAGATCCCTAGATGTAAAAGATATTTCTACTCCAGTAGTTTCTTCCCCAGAACCGTTAGACTCTGGGGTTCCATTCCAGGTCCCTGCTTCCCCAACTGTACTGACATGCAGAAGTTCAAGTGTAACATGAACCGACATCTTGCTGCCCAAATCCCTACATAGTGCCCACGTAGTTGCTGCCCCTGATAGTAGCCCCCTACACCAAAGTGGCAATGTGCCTTGTTTGGAGTGAAAATGTTATTTAATTTTTTTTTTAAATATATATATAATTAAAATTGTTTTTTTTTTTAAATATATATATAATTAAAATTTTTTTTTTTAAATATATATATAATTAAATTTTCTTTTTTTAAATATATATATAATTAAAAAAATTTTTTTTTAAATATATATATAATTAAATTTTGTTTTTTTTAAATATATATATAATTAAAAATTTTTTTTTTAAATATATATATAATTAAAAATTTTTTTTTTAAATATATATATAATTAAAAAATTTTTTTTTTTAAATATATATATAATTAAATTTTTTTTTTTAAATATATATATAATTAAAATTGTTTTTTTTTTGTAAATATATATATAATTAAAATTGTTTTTTTTTTTTAAAAGCCATGAAATATTGTACACGGATGCATATCTCTAATCGACAACAGCAGTGAAATAATGGGTCTGCTTAGACTCATAATTTCCCTTACGGAATTAAAATCCTACAAACTTTTAGTAATAAATAACTCCTCTCAAACCCAGAAACATTAGAAAAATACTATTTATATGTTTAAGTACCCCTCGAGAAAATAAATATCCGACATTAATCATAAAGTTAATAGTAGCCTTGTAGGAGATGTCCTTTTCTCTTCCCTGCAACCTCTATCTCACGGAAGAAATGTTGCGAGTTTGTCTCTGATGGATCGTTAATTTCATGGAAAGTGTTCGACTGAGCTTCAGTCTATGCCCCCCTCGCCTAACTTTCACAAGAAACACTCGTCTATCTGAAAACACTATCAATAATTCCCCCCACTCTTTATCTGTGTCTAAACCTAAACGTAGATTCCATGAACAAAGCTTCTTTCTTAGAACTGCACGCCTGTGGAATTGTCTTCCGTTTTCCTGCTTTCTGGCTGACTACAATATGGTAGTGTTCAAGTCTAACGTAAATAAGATCTTGATGAGTCGTTCCATATAAGTTATCAAATTTACCGAATTTTTATTACTAATGATTACTATATTGTCCAATTTCTGCTGTACACTCTTTACCCCTTATCCTTGAGTGGCCTCTTGGTCTTGATAATGTGGTAATGCCTGTATAAAAAGCTACATTGTTTTTACAGCTACTGCGCTATCATTTTTAATACTCGACGCTGCTTTATTGAACCTTATCAATATACGATTAATAACATTACGTAAGAAACGATTCACATTATTTAAAAACTGTTTCGCGTAATACAATCACATCCAGTGACGCTTAATCTGCGTCCAAGAATTTATTTTCTTTTTACATTTCTCTCCCGTTCTAACTCATTTCATGTGCGCTTTTCCGGCTGCCTCTAAAATACCTCCTTTTTTCGTTCATTTATTTTAAATTAAAAATATAGATGATTCAACAAAGATTCGAAAGCGTTAGGGACATTTATAAGCCATAACATTATTTTTAAGTCAACCCAAGAAAAGGTCGTTCAAAAATCTAAACATAATTTAAATAAAATGTAGTAAAACTACGATTAAGCAGTAGAAGTTTGTAATTTTCATCATACTTGCTTAAATGAACGAATGCTGCATAAATACACGTAACCAATTATCACTTTTTTATAGATTAAACAATCAAAACAAAAAAAATATATCGGAAGAGGGAAGCCTGGCTTTGCCCGGTCGTAAAATACGCTTAAATATGATATTTGAATTTGTCCAGATTTCGTGTATATTTTTTAGTGTCGTTATTTCAAAAGTGAAAAAAAAAAAAAACAGGATTTTAGTGCCATCAGCTAGAATCGAAACCGAAAGCAAAACTGATGTATTTAAAGCTTGTGATGTTACCACTTTACTAACGTAACCCGCATATAAACTAATAAAAAATTAAACATTAAAAGTAAACTAATATGAATGTACAAAATGTATCACGATTTTTTTTTTCAAATTTGACCATTTTTGACCCATTGAAAACTATTTTAACCGGGGAACGGTCCGTAAAATAAAAACATCCAATCATTTGAGGTCCCTAGCGCCGCTCTGCGATTTTTAGTTTCAGCGGAGATAGTGTTTGAAATTGTGGAGACTGACAGACAGACATATAGCATTTTATATACACTCCGGGTTTCTTATATCCGGGTTACACTGTATATTAACACATGTTCTAATTTTAAACCATATATGCTTCTCTTATATTCGGGCTTCTTTTGTTAGAGTTAAACTTTATTAGATTTCTTAAACGTTTCGAAATTTTTAGGTGAAAATGGATGATTCGTAGTGTTTGGATTCACCGGACTATTGTTCTTATCTTGATTACTAACCTGGGTGCCTGGCGTTGCCCGGATGTTTGGATGGGTGTGTTGAGCAAAAAAAAAAAAAAAGAAAGAAAAAGTGGTAGTAGGCAGGCAGGCTCGAACGCATACCGCGAAGGAGGAAAAGAACGTGAAAAAAAAACTGAGGTCTTTGTCGAACCGGAAGTGGCGAAGTTTTAAATTAAGGCTAGTAAATCAAAAAGAGGGGATCACTTTCGAAAATATCGGCGAAAAAACGACCCCTCCTTGTACAAAATACGTAGTTGAGGGTGATGGAAGTAATGTTTTTAGCGGATTTGTCGCGTGAAGAGTCGAGCTTGAAAGCGACACCGATCTTGTGAAAAACCGTCACTTCTATCGAAAGTTTAAGACAGACATACAAACATACATACATACGTAAATAAATTTTGATCGGGCGTGGAGAGGTTTTATGGTAAGAGTATTGAGAAAAAAAGCCCTAAAACAACGTTTCAAACAAAAAAAAAAAACAATAACTTACCCCCTAAAAATGTACATATCAGCGAGTACAAGCGCAAAAATAAAAAGTAGTGAGTAGGCAAACTTGAACCTGTAACGCTAAGTGGAAAACTAAAGTAAAAAAATGGGGATTGTTTAGTCGTTGCGTCCTCCATGACATAACCACGTCACCGCCGTTCAAATTAAGCTTAGCCATTGCAGGGTGTATAATGACTTTGTGAAAATGTCGACAAAAAAACTGTAAAAACAGCTTAGTAAACGATGAAACAATATTTCTGACCAATTTTTGGATATTTGGTGGCCGTGGGACTGATCTTTCAAACGATACCAATTTGGTCAGGGTTAGTTGCGTGTCTTGAATGTTTCAGCGAGACATACAAACGTACACACTAACATACGTTTGAGATTTTTATTATAGACTAGCGGGGATTCCTGGCGTTGCCTGGGTGTTTTGGGGGGTGTAAAAGAAAAATGTTTTGGAGGGAGTTAGACTCGAACCCGAAGCCTTGAGGCGAAAAACAAAAAAAACAAAACAGTCTGACAGGTTACCGCGCCGCTAAGCCAGCAGTGAATGGGTGAAATCAAACGTTAAAAAATGCAGGTGGTTAAACGAACGTCAACGTCTGATTTTCTAGGTCAAATATCACGCCGTAGAGAAATGAAATCACAGCGCGAATTTTGTAACATAAAATGTTGCTGAAGCAAAAGATACAGAAGAACTCGTTTCCTAAATTGGAGACATTATAATCTAGAAAGTATATAAAAATTCGTAAGAAATGGTGCCCCCCCCGAGCGCTCCCTCTCCAAAAGACTTTGCCGGACATACAAAAATTACACACAAACACACACATTTTCACTTTTATATTATAGATTATTTGTGCAATATGATCCTTAAACATATTTTTTCTTTTTTTTTTTGCATAGGCATCACCACTTATCAAGGGAAAGAGGCCACTCGAGGATAAAGGTTAAAGAGTGTACGGTAGAAATTGGACATTATAGCAACCGTTAGTAATGCAGATTCGGTAAATTTGTTAACTTATATGGAACGCCTCATCAAAAACTTGTTTACTTTAGACTTGAAGACAACCATATTGTAGTCAACTGGAACAGAAAAACAGAAGACAATTCCATAGGCGTGCAGTTCTAAGAAAGAAGCATTGCTCATAGAATCTACGTTTAGGTTTAGACACAGATAAAGTATGGGGGAAATTTAGTCATAGTATTTTCTGCTAGACGAGTGTTTCTTGTGAGAGTTTGGCGAGGGGGGCATAGATTGGAGCTCAGCCGAGCACTTGCCATGAAAATAACGATAAAGCAGAGACAAACTCGTAACATCTCTACTGTGAGAAAGAGGTTGCAGGGAACAGAAAAGGACATCCCCTCCCCACAAGGCTACGAAGTCTATTTTGAAGTCTATCAACGCAGTATAAGTCCTTTCTAGCAGCTCCTGCCCAGATGTGGCAACCGTACTCCATTCTTGGACGTACCTGGCTATTATATAGATAGAGAATTGCATCAGCAGTGAGATATCTACTGGATCGATAGAAGGATTGCGCCATTTTTTTCTTTATAAAATAACTGGATTTGGCCTTAAATAATTTGGCAAGAATCGATTCGCTGTGAAACAAACTAAAAAAAAAAATGTATCAACAAGAAGAACAAAAGAAAACTATCCATCTCTTCCTTATAAAATGATAAACCTGAAAGGAATGCACGCATGAGGTGAAAACGGATTAGTTGTGGAAGTAGCGATTTTTGGAAGCTGTTCGCGGAGAGATATGAATGTAGGAATAGATAAATAAAAAGGCTAATGCCACGACCGCCTTCGTTCAATTTTCCATTAAAATTCAGTAGCAGAGACAGCAACAGGTATGCATGCAAACACTACGAAGAAAACGAGTAGCAATAATTAAAACACACACACATAATCGTTGGTAAAAAGCGAAGAGTTCTTCGGGGTAGTTTTCTATTTTTGTTGAGTTAAGAAGCAGCTTTTTTTTCGTAGTTTCACGGGTGGCTGGTTATCAGCAAGGAGGTTTTAGAGTGATTAGCTATTTCTTTTAATCGATAAATCGATCTCTTGTTTTGTTCGACATCTTTTTTTTAAAACTTTGTTTCGTTTCAAGAAAATAATAAAAAACAAACACAAATCTGCCAATCTTCCAAGAAAGAAACAAACGTGGAAGTTGATGACTTTTGTCCTTGACTTTACAAATCGAACGACATTTTTATTTCTCCTTTTTTGTTGTAAACTAAAAGAACCTGTTTATAGACGCAGAAATTTAATTGCAGTGCTAAAAAAAACAATAATGTCGCCGAAGAATTCTTCACTTAGTGTTCAACCATAAATCTGGCACAATGTTCGGAGTATTCCTTTACATCTCAGTGGGATTATGTTTTATGCATCATGGTACACCTGTGCTTTAAGCAGAAACCTTCATTTCGAACGCGCCCATGTAATATCAAAGAAACTACTGGTGATATTATCTGCCTGGTCTTTCGGCTTCTGTGGTAATAAAACTTCTCAAATGCACTTGGTAGTTTTGTCAAAATCGCATCTTCTTTCTTTAATCGGGTATTTTCGGTACAAAGCCTATCTAGTAGCACTGCCAGGCAAATAAATTGCCTTCGTGTGAAATTTCATTTATTCAATAAGGGAATACAATTGGTTGCATTCCCTTATTGAATAAATGAACCAATCTATATCCACCAATATATAGTTCTGTGACTTCATTTCCAACTCCTATTGTTTTCATATATAAGCTTAAAATATACCTGTTGAGCTTTATATTGCCCAGATAAGTCTCCTCTCATAGAATTGAGCTCGGTCTTTTCCTCTAACGCTCTAAGCTATATATATATATATATATATATATATATATATATATATATATATATATATATATATTATTTTCAGAATGTGAGAGATAATATATATAAATTCCACAGCCAAACAACGTCGCAGCTCACAAGAGTCATGACAGTAAACGAACCGGAAGTCCAAGACTCGAGTTTCGCCCTCATTTGGGCTCATCAATTAGACAAGTTCGGATGTGTCTAACTGATGAGCCCAAATGAGGGCGAAACTCGAGTCTTGGACTTCCGGTTCGTTGACGGTCATGGCTCTTGTGAGCTGCGACGTTGTTTGGCTGTGGAATTTATATATATAATCTCTCACATTCTGAAAATCATATATATATATATATATATATATATATATATATATATATATATATACTAGCATTTAAGCCCGGCGTTGTCCGGGTGTTTTGAGCTTCATGTTGAGCAAAAAAAAAGGTTAAATTTTTTAACTTTGACTCCTATTATGACCCCTTAAAATTTATTGTCTTGGGTTCAAATTAAGTTATTAAGTTACATCCATGTCCAAGAAACATATATCTCAAATTTCAAGTTTTTAGACCCAAAATTGTTGGAGGAGTTTGGTAGAGTTCTCAAAAGTCAAATTGTTGAACTTTGACTCCTTAACAGCCAAATTTCTGACCGAAAACGAATCACATCGATGTTCCAAATCTCAGTACCCTCTATATCAAATTTTGAGACTGTAGACTTTAAATTGACAAAGTTATTGCGTAAGGAAATGTACACACACAGACACACAGACAGAGACACGTTCACTTTATATATATATATATATATATATATATATATATATATATATATATATATACGGCCTAACCATGTTAACATTGGTTCTCGCCCGATCACCAAAGTTAAACAACGTTGAGCCTGACCAGTACCAGATGATTGAACATTTGGAAAGGTAAGGCGCTGTATGTATCATCTTGAATCGTAGAAGTTTCCATGTTTGCATCTGGAGGCGCATTAATTCACTGGGAGCCGTGCAACCTCAGTTTCGTTAAGACATGCATCTAGCAGAAGGTAACTCTGATATAAAAACCCGCGATCTACTGCATACTGTGTCCCGTGGTAGTCATTTGAACCGACAAAGGTTAGTAGTAATATCAAAAAGCGTGGTTGGTTCTACCACTATAAAAAAATCATTTGTGTGGATTTCCGAAGCGACTTAGGCGTTGTGGCTGAAGCTCATACGTGGAAATCAACGGGAGAATCTATTGTAATGTTTTCGATAACAATAACCGATTCTTTTGTCCTAACATATGAGAACGATTGTTTAGAAAACTACAACTAAAACAAAATAGCGTGATCTCTGACTTCTTAATTACAAGCAACTAAATTTAATATTTTATTCACGTATTTCTGTATATTTTTATTCATTTTTCAGCGTTATACCTTAAAAGGTCATTACCATCTAAAATGGCTGTTCAGTTAATCTTATTAAATGATCTGTTAACCGTATTATTAGTCATCGGACTACAGTTCTCATCTCGAGTGTGAGAACAGTAAACCGATGGATAACGTTACAAATAACCAAACCTCATCTCAAAAATTCAGAAACGTCTGATTCGCTATCGTCTTACAGTGAATAAGCTATTAATTGAATGAGCTGAAAATATTGTGTGCCATGTTCGAATGCAATCCATTCCATAGAACAACTTTTATCAAATCTACACTTAACCTTGTGTCTAACCTCCTTGAATAGATGCAAATAAAATAATAGGAATTGTGTTGGGGGTAAAAATAACAGGAAAACATTTAAATTGCTGTAAAACTTACAAACAACACTATTGTCATGCATAACATGCTATCACGACGCATGATTGACTTAATTTCAAAACTACTTTACCGAATAATCCGACGGCATCGTATATCAATTGTCTGCCAAAAGATTAAAAGAGTGGCTCTGGAAGAATGGGTCGCAGTTTGAACAGTATCGGGAAGCACCAATAGTTGAATAGAGGGTCGCGTTTGGACAAGGTCCACGCAGTTAATTGAGATCAAAGCGGCGGGAGTCGGGGATCGAAAAGTCAAAGGACTTGGTTGGCAGGTTGCTGTAATTTCACTCTCGATCACACGTGGAGAGGTCAGATTTGATTACAACTGGAAGATAATTTTCCACTCCAAATGTCAGGGAACACAATTCGCCGGGAGAGTCCAGAGGTTGACACGTGATTAAAGCTTGACAGCTTAATACTAGATAGGTTGGGAGAAACGAAGTTCCAGCGTGTTTGTAGTGGGATCGGTTGTGTCGATTACACGCACCGCTTTATGAAGTACACATATACACATATATTTATTTCTCCGTTGTTTTAGACTATGGAATACAAGAATCTGAGATAAAGTAAGACAATTCCCCTCATCTCTAGGTTATCATATCTATAATATAAAACTGACCGTCTGTGTGTGTGTGTCTGGTCACGAATAGGCTGCTGTATGGTTGACTATTATAGAAAACTGATCCCATATAATGATAGAAGATGTATCAAGACACAGGAATGGGTATGTTTGATCTGGCATAATGATGATTCATTTAAATTGTGGGGTCTCTGTACGCACCTGGTCCACAAAGTATGGAAATAAAACATTTAAAAATTAAAATAAAGAACGTTTACAAGTGTTTTTGATATAGGTGTACATAATAATACTTTGATAAGTATGTTTTAACTTAAATAGGGATGATAGAATAAAATTGTGGCGTCTGCGTTCGCGTCTGACCTCCATAGAATGGAAATAGTCACACATTTTAATAAAGACTTTTCATATCTATCTGCGTAAATATACTTTGGTAATTATGTTTCAGTTTGAAGAAATATGGTATAATAAAATTATGGTGTCTGCGTTCGCGCCTGACCTCCATAGAATGGAAATAGTCACACATTTTAATAAAGACTTTTCATATCTATCTGCGTAAATATACTTTGGTAATTATGTTTCAGTTTGAAGAAATATGGTATAATAAAATTATGGTGTCTGCGTTCGCGCCTGACCTCCATAGAATGGAAATAGTCACACATTTTAATAAAGACTTTTCATATCTATCTGCGTAAGTATACTTTGGTAATTATGTTTCAGTTTGAAGAAATATGGTATAATAAAATTATGGAGTGTTCGTTTGCGCCTGACATCCATAAAATTGAAATATGTCACAAAGTTTATCAAGGTTTTTTTTTAATATAGATCACAGTGTTTCAGTGTGAACAGGTATGGTATAATAAATTATGGGGTTTATCTATTTTATTTTTACTTTCATCATATTTTGCTTTGGTTTCGATACCCCCAAATTCGAAGCTATCTCTTTACAACCCTTTCTTTTCATAACCTATCATGCTTTCATAAATCAGAGTCCATTTTCTGTAGGCTGTTTTTGAACCCAGTCAACGAGGGGTACCTTTGCTAGTATATATATATATATATATATATATATTGTTGTATATATATATGTGTATATATATATATATGTATGTATATATATGACTTTTTTAACGCTCCTTCATGTGTATTTTACATGTATGTGTATGTGTATATGTGTGTATGCATATGTAAGTACCTGCTTATATGTGCATCTATGTGTGTATGTTTGCATGTGTGTGTACATGCATATGAATGTTTGCGCGCATTCTGTGTGTATGCATGTATGTGTTCATTTCTATGTGTATGTGGGGGAAGGGCTCCCATAAGCCGTGGTGAAGGCAACCCCTCTAGAAGAAGCAAATCTCTGATTAAAAAAAATAACATAAAGCGGGAGATCAGTACCCGCATTAAGCTGGCCTGCTGTTCAACTTGTTGCTGGCTATCTTGCTCTTGCTTGTTTCTGGGTCTTAACATTTTGAACCGAGAGAAAGATTTAGCTGTAATACAAAGCTAAATCTCTATAACATAATCTTTGTATAGATACTCCCTCAGGCATTTGTTTATAAAAAATGGTCTTATAGCAATGGAAATTTGTGACGCGTATAGGCTTGAAATGCTGGAAGCATGTAATAATTGCTCTGCCATCATTATATGTATACCTGTGTGTATGTACGTATATGTGTACGTATGTTTATGTACATGTGCATGTATATATATATGTGTGTGTATATGTATGTATATATGTATATACGTTTATGTGTGTTTGAATGTATATATGAAAATATATGTTTGTGTATGTATACGTATGTATATATATATATGCATGTGTATGTTTGTGTATAAATGCATAGATATGTATGCATATGTATATGTAGTTAAATGTATGTGTATGTATATGTGTATATATTTGTAAGTATTTGTATGTGTATATGTATGTATATGTGTGTTTGTATATGTATATGTGTG
>NC_136504.1:108887139-108907139 GCF_053919585.1 Euprymna scolopes
TGTTTCCGTGTCCACTCGAAAAAACGAAATACACTTTTTGTTGCCATCAACACCTTTTTTGAAGTCTTGATTTTGCTTTCACGGTATATTAATGCTCAATCATGAAATATGATAATTTTGTAGCTTACTCCTTAAGTCACCTCCTTTTGGCTTAAAATTCATTGGTATATGAAAATTTACTGAATTACACGAACTCAATATATTACATACAAGTCTCTCTCTCTCTCTCTCTCTATATATATATATATATATATATTATTGTTATTATTATTATTATTACTTTTATTATTATTATTATTATTATTATTATTATTATTATTATTATTATTATTATTATTATTATCGATTGTCTACTTAGTTACACATATGGCGATTACCGAATCGTATCGACAATACGACATTTTCATCAGACTTTACAGAAATAATTATTATGAAAATATTATGAAATTGTCGGATCGTTGATACGATTCGGTAATCGAACATGTGTCACTAAGCCGATAAAACGGTAATAATATATATAATATATATATATATATATATATATATATATATATATATATATATATATATATATATATTTCTAGCATTTTAGGCCGTCGTTACCCAGGTGTTCGGGGGTGTACGTTGAGCAAAAAAACAAATGCTAGTAGAAAGAACTTGTCCTGCCTTGATAGAGTTCAAAATAGACTTCGTAGCCTCGTAGGAGATGTCCTTTTCTCCTCCTTGCAACCTCTATCTCACAGAAGAGATGTTGCGAGTTTGTCTCTGATGTATCGTTATTTTCATGGAAAGTGTTCAACTGAGCTTCAATCTATGGTCCCCCCTCGCCAAACTTTCACAAGAAACACTCGTCTAGCTGTAAACACTATCAATAATTTCCCCCACTCTTTATCTGTGCCTAAACCTAAACGTAGATTCCATGAACAAAGCTTCTTTCTTAGAACTGTCTTAGCCTGTGGAATTGTCTTCCGTTTTCCTGCTTTCCGGCTGACTACAATATGGTTTTGTTCAAGTCTAAAGTAAATAAGTTCTTGATGAGCCGTTCCATATAAGTTATTAAATTTACCAAATTTTCATTACTAATGATTACTATATTGACCAACTTCTACTGTACACTCTTTAACCCTTATCCTTGAGTGGCCTCCGGGCCTTGATAATGTGGTGATGCCTTTGTAAAAAAAAAAAAAAAAAAAAAAAAAAAAAAGGAATGCAGACTTGAACCCATGCCGCAAAGGAGGAGAAGGGCGGTGGAAAAAAACCTGACGTCTTGCTGTTACGACCACCGCGAAACCGGAAGTGACGTAGGTTTAAATTAAGGCTAGACAATCGAAAGGAGAGGATAACTTACGAAAATATCAGCAAAACAAGCGATCCTCCCGGTAGAAGGTTAAGCTATTAATGTGTTTAGCCAATTTTTCGATATTTGTCGTCTGAACGGTCGAACTTCAAAACATAACTGATTTTGTAAAAATCCGTCGTCTCTGTCGAAAGTCTTAGGCAGACATGCAAACATACATACATACATACATTTATATATTGGAAACTAAAAAGTTTCGACCCAAATCGATAAAAAAGCTTGCCCTATCCTTGAATACACTTTATGTAAAATTTCATATGCTACATCTTAAAAAGTTGGTTCATGCGGACAATTAAATAAAATTCACGTCTAAAAATAAGTAAAATCATGAGTGACGGCTCTTGGGGGGGCAAGTAAGTAGGAACAACACAATCATTTGTGTAAAATAATTAATATTCGAGAAATTGTAAACAATAACAAAAATACCTGATACCAAATGCAGTAAAATTCAAGTATCTTTTATACGTGCTGAAACTGTGTTTAAGTTATTCTTATATCATTTCTTTTATTAAAAGTTGTCTTTCCAACAAATAACTGGTTGCATGTCGTTTAGCAATTGGGGACTTCATTCTTGGAAAATTGTATAAAAAATCTATGACTATCACTAACTCTAAATTTGAGAGTGCAACTCGAACTTAGGGTTAGTGGTAGATAAGTCATTTGTTAGGTGTGTCAGAAATTTCGTGAAAAATATTGAATAATTCCACCTCGTTTTCCAAGCTTATAACTCCTAGAAAAATGTAATTCACGCCCTAACTTTTTTCAATTAAAGGAGCAAGGACCAAGGTTTCATTAAAAAAAAAAAAAACAAAAAAAAAGTGTTTTAAAAAAAGTTTTTAAACTTCAGACTTTACAGGTAAATTTCTAAAAAAAAACACTACCTTTTTTGTTTTAAATTTGAATATATTATTTATTGATCTTTTATCTTCAATTAGTGATATATAAAACTTTGGTTAGTAAATTAATTATTTACTTTTTAATAGACATTTCAAAATAGGGGGCTTGAATTAAAAAAAACGTTGTCTAAAATATTATATTCAGTTGATTTGAAAGAACATAAAATTTCACATTGATCCTGAAAATATTGTAAAAATAGAATCAATAGAAAAATTTTGATAGATTTTTAAAGTTTAAAAATTGAAAATACTGAACTCGTAAAATTCAATTCATTTAATTACTGTTTTTTAAAAAATAAAAAAAATAATATTTCTATTACTTTTTATACAACTTTAATAGTTTATTTTGGAAGTATAATCCATACAGAAAATAAACAACCCACTTTTAAAAGAGAAATTACGAGTGTTTTTATATTTTATTTGCAGTTTCGTGTTAGGGGTGTCAAAAATTCATACAAAAATTCTGATACACCTAGTCATTTGTATACAACTTTTGAAAAATTAAGCCTCCTTACTCCTTAAGCGATAAGCGGACATTTGTTCATTATTATTTTTTTTATTCAGTGTGTAAAATCCACTATGAACAACATATTTGGAAATTAGAAAAAAAACAACAACTTAACAAGCATGTTAAAAGTATTTAGGTTGGTAGATAATTAAATTCTTCTGTGTTTGGTATAAGTATTCTTTGCTATTGTTTCTGGCTTTTTAGAATTTTTGATTAAAGAGGGTTGCTTAGATCGTATTTTAAACTAAACTAACTGCACACCCTTAAATGTACTTGGAAGAATCGATTTTATAGCGAGCTTTAAGAATGGTTAGCCGAACAAAAAGGTGAAAACCAAACAAATAATCAATAAATAATTGTTACCAAAGGCAATAAATGCTACTTTTTCTACTTACATGAATGAGTTTATTTCATGAATGAAAGTATTTTCAAGCGCTTTTTTTATTTCTTAATATAAAATTGCGGGTGTGTGGGTGCGAAATATCTCCAGATTTTCTAGAATTCCCCGCTAGATTCCAAACGTAATCTCCAGATCTAGCGGGGAAATCGCTAAATTGGAAACACTGGTCACGTGACGGCAAGGCGTGATAAATAATTGTCCATAAATAAAAAAATGGCCTATCGGTACAAAGAGAACCACCTATTTATTATAGAAAAAGTAAGTATAATGTTATAACTAAAAAGAGATATATAAAAACACGCGTGGGTACAGTAAACATATTATACCAAAATGTCGAAGCAATCATTTATTTAGTTATTTAGACTATTAATTACGAACGAACTAAGAGTTACATTTATATATATATATATATATATATATATATATATATATATATATATATATTAAAGTGAACGTATCTGTGTGTCTGTTTGTGTGTCTGTCTGTCTGTGTGTCTGTGTACATTTTCCTTCGCAATAACTCTGCCAATTATTAGTCTACGGACTCGAAATTTGATATGCAGGGTACTAAGATTTGGGAAAATCTACGTGATCGGTTTTCGGACAGAAATTTCGCTGTTAATGAGTCAAAATTCAACGACCTTTGAGAAATCTACCAAACTCCTCTCACAATTTGGGGTCTAAACACTTGAAATTTTAGATATAGGTTCCTTGGATATGGATCTAACTTTATAACTCGATCTGAACCTAAAACAATAAATTTTAAGGGGTCATAATAGGGGTCAAATTTAAAAAATTGACCTTTTTTTTTGCTCAGCATACACCTCCAAACACCCGGGCGACGCCGGGCTGAAATGCTAGTATATTTATAAAAGTGAACGTGTCTGTGTGTGTGTGCCTGTCTGTCGGTTTGTTTGTGTACATTTATTTACGAAATAACTCTATCAGTTTTTAGACTGCAGACTCGAAATTTGATATACAGGGTACTGAGATTTGGGAAAATCTATGTGATCGGTTTTCGGCCAGAAATTTGGCGATTAAGGTGTAAAAGTGTAACGATTTGACCCTTGAGAACTCTATCAAACTCCTCCGACAATTTGTGTGCCAAGTTTCGTTGCTCTATTTCTATGGGAAGTGGGTCAGGGGCATTACTTATTGCACGCCCCTCGTATCGTTTATCAGCTCCAGTGACTCATTGTTTCTGTCTCTCAACAAATGGTTTGATGGTCGACCCCTGGCCATCTCTTAATCTCTCTTTCGGCCCTCTCATCTTTTTTTCTTTCTTCCTCTTTCTCTTTTAATATCTATACTAGCAGGGCGCCCGATCTTGCCCGGTCGTAAAATATGCATAATATTATATTTTGATTAATACAGAAACTGAGTATTGTGCATGCGAATAATATGTCTTTCTCTTTTCCATTCAGTTCGTGGAAGTAGAAAAAAAAAAAACTCAAGCTGAGTTTGAAGCCTCAACCTAAATACAGTGAGCCAAGTACGGTAACCATAAGACCAGCGTGACACGACTTTAAAAGGTGTTTTCGAACTACTTATTTTTTACATAAGTAATCTGTAACGCGAACTACTAACGCGTGCGCATTTGTGAAACAGTTAGCAAACAGATAAAAGTCCGATTAAAATTTTTTTTTTTTAATTTGACCGCCTAACGCCCCTTTTCCGGGTGCAAACGGATTAAATTTTTTCTACGCCTCTGAAGTCTGTAGATTAAAAAAATAATTGAGTATGGGTTGAGAAGTACCTCACACACATACACAGTCTCACATTTATAGATATACTAGCAAGCCTCCCGGCTTTGCCCGGTCGTAAAATATGCATAATATTAAAACTTTAATTAATGCTTATTTCGTATTCATTATAAGCAGAAATACCTTAGGTATTTAACGTAAGGTACTTAACCATTGATTTTAAAGAAATTGGGAGGGGATTTGAAACGAGACTGAAACCTGTGCATGCGGATATTATGTTTTCTTCTTAAACTGTTTACTTCTTGTAACTAAAAAAAATGTGTGTCAAATACGATAACCATTATACCAGCGTGGGACCTCTTATTTAAAAACTACTTATTCATAACAAACGTAATCTGTATTATGAACTATTCACGTACGTGCTGTCGTTAAACATTAGCAAACAGAAAAAAATCCGATGACTCACACGTAACATGTTTTTTTTTTTTTCAATTTTGAACACTTAGCAGCACTTTTATTCCGGGTGAATACGGATTAAAAAGTTTCCCTTATGTCTGATTATCTTATATCTCAAGTTTCAAGCCTGCAGATCAAAAATTCATTGAGTATATAGGTTGAGAAGTTTCCTCACGCACACACGCATTCTCACTTTTTATAGATATATAGATATACAACATTATTTACATAGATGTGTTATTATAATTATTTGCATACACATAGATATGCAATTATTGGCAAATGAGAGTCGATATATGCACGTATACACTATAATACACGAACAAGCGCATCAAGTTTGTTTCTTCCGTCAAATATCTGTTGACATTTGATGTAATTTGATTTATTCGCTTTCTGATTAAATTTCATCGGAACTAAATTCAATTCGAAAAACATGGTCTGCAGCAAAATAGATTATGCCACTTCGTTTTTATTCTATTTTATTTCTTCTGTTATTTAAAACTGCGTATTTCGCTAGCGAACTGCCTGCTCTGCTAGGCCTCCTTCTGCTTCGGGAAACAATGGATACCATCTGACTTTTAGCGGTGAGGCAATTTTCTTAGCAACATCGCATGCTATAAAACTTTTGTGTTATTTGTTGAATTTTATTTTACTCTTTATTAAGTAAAGTTTTTTTTTTTTTTTACTTGCTGGAACGGTGACCAAGTGTTTATTTGGAAGCAAAGGTTGAATGATTTCTGACTGCGGGTCTTCTGTTTCAGTCTTGCTTAAGGTCGGAGACACTTTCAGAAGAGAGAGAGAGAGAGAGAGAGAGAGAGAGAGAGAGAGAGAGAGAGAGAGAGAGAATAAATGGCACCGACACTTATAACAGATAGTGCTACAAAAAATTGTAAGACATCCAGAGTTCCATAAAGTCCTTCCCATTTCATGTACAATAACTATATATTTCGTGCGAATAAAAACTATATGAATAAGCTGGTAAGTCAGTTAGTAACGTACACATAATAAAATGAACTAGCGGGACGTGTGGAAATTCCACAGGGGACTCATTCATGTGTAATATATGTTGGCAGTCTGTAGATGGTCACCGTAAATGAAGACGCTCTGGTATTATTGTAACTCTTTTGTTAAAACTGCAAAAAATATTTATCTAACTTAGCAGAGGCGCCCGGCGTAGCCCGGTCGTAAAGTTCGCTTCAATATGATATTTTAATTCTTGCAGACTTCGTATATATAATTATATAGTTAATGTTCTATCGATTTTTTGTATAGTTGCGATTTAAAATACCACGAAACATATCCATGTGACTTGGGTGAATCAGCTTGAATCGAAACCGAAACCAAAACTTATGATATATATATATATATATATGTATATATATATATATATATATATATATATATATATATATATATATATATATCAACTTCAGTTCCTCCAGTTATAATCGAAACCAAAACCAAAACTTATGAAGAATTTCTGGTAAAATGATTTATTACAAGAAATAGAAGTCTATAAAAATTAAACGATTCTGATGTAAGGGTGACACAGAAAATAACGCACACGTTATCATATAAATATATAGATGATATTTATTACGTTGACAAGAAAGTTTTAGCGAAATTTTAATTTTGATTTCAAATGATGAATGTTCAAATAAGTGTTCGTTATAATAGCTTTACTTTATATATCATTTTAAGGAACGCCAATTGCCCTATCGCATCGTTTAAATTACAATCGTTTTAAAACATTCATGTCTTTTCAAAACGTTGAATGCAAGATGGAAAAAAAGCAAATCTGCAAAATTTTCCTATTTCAATTCAAACTTGGCCGGAAAACTGTTAAACGGCCTGCTATATCAACAATTTTTTGGGGTCCAGGAACCACTACTAAACGCACAGTACAACTATGGTTTAAGAAACTTTCTGGCGGCGCCGAAATTCTTGATAATAATGAGCTAGTGTATTCGGCAATCGAATGTGGCAACGATCGATTAAGAGCCTTAGTCGCAGCCAATCCTTGTACAACTGTCCGAGAATTTGCTTTTAAATTAGACCTAAGGTATACGACGATTTCCAACCATAAGGGAGAGATTAGAAATACAAAATAAAACTTGATAAATGGGTGACTCACGAATTAAATGACAACCAAAAGAAACGCCGTTGTAAATGTCATATACCCTTCTTGTACGGAACGCTAACGACCGGGTTGTGACTTGTGATGAAAAGCGGGTTGTTTACGACAACCGGCTCAGCTCCGCGCAGTGATTAGACGCCGAGGAAGCTCCACAATACTTTCGGAAGCCAGAGTTTCACAAATACAAGGTCATGCTGCCTGTTTAGTGGTATAGGGCCGGCGTCATCCATTACAACTTTTAAATGCTATCGAAACAATTACGACGGAGAAGTACTTAAAAAAATGGATACTCTCCAGAAATCTTTCCTACCAACTACCACTTAATAAATCATCCCGATTACTTATATCTGATATCTAACTCAAATCATTCGATACATTTTATCTATTGCAGTCCTACTTCATAGACTATATATATATATTTTTTTTCTGTAGAAATATATTTTCTTATAATATATATCAATCCTTATTTAAGAAGCTCAATGCAATTACATAGCAATATAGAGAATAAATGACAAAATGTTATATTCCAAAATTCATGATGTTGACAATCTTATAATTTATTCCTTTAATTTAGTTGACTTATAAAATTCTTGACAGTATCTGTTTCGTAGCGCAAAATCAATCACTTAATTATTATATCAATCAGTGAATCTATTATGCTATTAACTCATCAGAAGAAATAGCAATAATCAATCCGTCAAAAAAAATTGAAGTTTGATTTGACATGATTAAAATCCGAAAATTGGAAGAAAGACTGCAAATACCTTTTTATTTTTCCACTACGCTGTATTGAATTTTTATCAAATAAAGTCATTAAACCCAACGATTCGTACCAACAATTTTAATTAACTCATGAATCTTCTACCAAAATATTCTATTTCATAATTAGTAAATTTATTAATTCTAATTTTTGTATACATACTTATGAAAATAATATCAACAAATTATAAACTATTATACATGTTTGTATATACGAAACAAAACTAAGCTAATATATATATATATATATATATATATATATATATATATATATATATATATATATATATATATACAACCAACTTTGTCTGTGTGTGTGAGTTCCTTCCTTATAGACTCCGGAACGCCGAAGCATATTTTCTGTAAAATTTACAGAACTTTAAAGTATAAGTCTGAGAGTGATCTTAGTTAAGTTTTGTCTCAGGATATCCCCATAATTCTCGATAATCGATAATCGAAACCGTTATATTAACTTATGTATCATCGGTAAAGCTATTTTTCTTGTCGTCGCTTGGCAATAATGATAGAACAACGGGCCGTGAAAATTCTACTTTGGGTAAGTGGATAGCGTGTTTTTTGTTGTTGTTTTTTCTTTGTTGATTTTTTTTGTATGATTTGGTCTGTAGGTTCAAACTCCGCACATAAATTTATTTTCTTTCTTTTTCATTAACTACAAAGAATTTTATAGACTGAAATTTTTGTCTTCTTTTTTTGCATGAAGCAGTCTGTTGGTTCAAACTGCGCACGTAAATTTCTTACTGTTTTTTTTTCGTTAACTGGAAAGAAGTCTATATAAAATAATTTTATAAAATAACAGTAGGTTCGCTATAGTGCAATGTAGAATAACGTATTTTGGACTAAGTTACTGGATGGAGGAATGTGAAGATTCTTCCCGGGCGCTTTCATAGATTTAGATGAGAATAAAAAAAAAATGAGTACTCAACACGTTGGTACGGTACACCTTAATCTGTGTGTTGAGTGTCAACAAGGGGTTTCCCATACTCTTCGGCTAGACAAACTATAGCAGTTTCCGCTTTGTCTATCCTCACGATGAACGGGTCTTTTCATCCTCTTGCTCAGAATTAGAAACTGCTATATTTTTTTCTAGCCGAAGAGTGTGGGAAAACCCTTTTGCTTACACTCAACACCTAGATGAGGGTGTACCAGGCTTGCATGTTGAGCATTCTTCTTTACGGTAGTGAATCCTGGACTTTGTATTAACACGCAGAACGAATACTGGATGGCTTCCCTATGCTTAGTCGCAGACGTTTTTTAGACACTATCTGGCAGGATCGGACAGACGCATGTGAATTGTCGTAGACTTGATGTCCAAGTATGCTTTCCTTTCTCTCTCAAAGATGCTTGCGCTAGTTAATTATTATATTCTTACTTATACCTGACAAACTCGACTAGCAGAAAAATTCCATCGTAAGTGAAATAAAAGACCTTTTTAATTTCAGTAAGTTTAATGTATGAACTTTGCAAATAATTACAATCTACTTCGGGTTTTTTTTAATATTTGTTTGTTTATTTTTTTTATTTTTGGCGATTTCTCCCCCTACCAATTAATCTTCAATTTTACCGCTTTTTTTAAAAAAAATTATTTAAAATTTTTCCTATGCGAAATATGCATCGTTCGTGAAAACTCGCTGAAATATACAAAAGAAAACCCCACACAAACAGAAAAGACTTAGTAAGAAACAACAATAAATAAAGCGACTGGAAAAAAAAAAACAAGACAAATAATAGTAAGAACAACATAAATAAAACAAAAAATAAAGACAGAATACAAAATACCGAAGTTTGTTCGCTTCGTCCATTCAAAATGGCGGCTATTTTAGCTCCACGAGAAATTATTGCCGCGCATGCGCGTTCATGATTCGGGATTATTGAAGCCACGAGAAACAATGGTGGAGTGTGACGCAAGACACTTTCCTCGCTTGAGGAAATACGGGGAATAATTCCCAGCGACAAGCGGAAAAACGAAACGACGAGCAACGCTTACGCAGATCCATCGGGAATGCAGAGAAACTTTTATCATTTATCTCCTTCCTCTTGTGGCTGTCATGTTACGCGTTGATGTTAGACAATTTAGAAGACGACGTGAACGATAAATACATCGACGTACCAGCAAATGCCTGAAGACATATACACATGCAAATATCTATCAACGAGCTGACCCATGTTCCGGAGTGATCTGGAAAAGCAGGTTAGCTCAGGAAATTCAATGCAAAACCTTTAACTATTGAATTTCTAACAATGATCATCCGACATTGCCCGGGATGCAATGAGAATAAACGAAGGTTCTCCACTTCCAATACTTTTGTTGTCATTGAAAACGGTAAATTCACCCATTTTTCAATAAAATCGATTCGTTGCCTGCTCTAGTCGATGATTCATTGCTGCACCGAACAATGCCTCACATGCCTTTCAGCAGTGACTTAGTCCATAATACATTGTAGTGTACATTGCACTGTAGAGAACCTACTGTTTATTTCATATTTTTTTATATAATGGTTTGATTAAAGTTTAAAGCATCTCTTCTTTAATTAAATTGTTTCGATTATCGATTCTTTATACTTATCTCTACGATTCAGATATAAATCCTATTTAAAAACACCCCCAGACATATAAATCACATAAGTAAAAACAACTAGCATATCTGGTCGTATTGAGCAGGTATATGCAATATGGTAGCATATCTTACAAAGTAGGAAAGACATGGAGAATGTTGTAATTGAGCTATATCTTGCTAGTACATATGGCTTCTTCTCAAATGAGATGATACATAGCACGCTTTATTTTTTTTATTGGTTCTTTAGACAGTTAAGAGTAGGATCATGTATTAATTCAAGATTTGCTTTACAATATGAAACAAGGAAAGAGACTAGCAACGGTATGAGTTTGGGATTGCAATATGATGTACAATATTAGGGATCTTGTTAAAGGAGAGAAAATGTGGATGTTGGTGTACTTGCATCAGCCTCGCAATTCTCGCTTCCTTTCTTTCCTCATTTAATTCTCACATTACCTTAGCGATGTTTCTGACAAGGAGAGAAGAATTGCTGCTTTGCAGGTCAGAACCGATTTAATCTGACACTTATTGGTGGCAAGTTTTTTGACCTTGATAAAGTATCTTCAGCTCTTTACATTATGTGGCTTCATACTTTGTCTGGAGCGATTTACAGTCAAACAAACTTGTTACAAAAATTCTAAGATCATCACTTATAAAGACTCAACTGGATAATCTGAATGGATCATTTAGGTTTTAAAAAGCCCCCCTCCCAATAAACAGAAGGTATTTTGGGTTAATGCTGCTTTACTTTTTGAAGCCCATCGGGTGTGATAGGATGAATTAAGTTTTAAGTACTCCCATGCATGAGGAAAACAGAGGGGGTGCCTTTAAATAGACACAGGCGGACTTTCGACGCATATGGAGTGTAATCTATAATATTTATTTAACCTCTCTGTTTAAATGTACATATGTATGTATGTAGGTATGTCTCGCAAAAACTTTCGACAGTGGCGACAGATTTTCACGATATCCAGATCATTTTGCAGCGCGACCCTTCGGACGCGAAATATCGAAAAAAAATTGCCAAAAATATTAATTCCTTCACCTTCAAATACTCAGTTTTCTACAGGGAGGGTCGTTTTATTCGCTGACAGTTTTTACAATTCATTCGAACCTCGCTTCCACGACGTCGCATAAAAAACGTTATTTCGACCGCACGCGACGTCACAACCATGGAAGGCACAGCGATGAGCCCGTTTTTTTTTTCACCTCTTTTTTCTCTGGTGCGTTACGGGTTCGAGCCTGCTTATTATCATTACTTTTTTTTGCGCTCGAAATTTTCCTTTTCTTTTTTTTTTGCTCAACCAACACTCTTACACATAGTCAACTTTCTTTTCCGCCTTCGCGTCACAGGTTCGAGTCTGCCTGGCTACTAAAAAAAAAAATTGTTTGCTCAACACACACCTCCACACACGGGGAACGCCGGTCACTCGGGTTAGTCTATAATAACAAATCTCATCTTTCTGTTTAAATGTATGTATGTCTTATACTTTCAACAGAGGCGAAAGATTTTCACGAGATCGATATCATTTTGAAGCTCGACACCTCGGACGAAAAATATCGAAAAACTGGCCTCAGAACATTAATTCCTTTTACCCTCAAGTGGGCATTTTTCTACAAGGAGGGACCGACTTTTTGCGAGCCATTTTTGCAAGTGATCGTATCGGTTTGATTGACTTTGCCTAATTTTTACGTTCCGAACTTCCGGTCGCGTCATGGAGTAGCGGTAAGACATCAGATTTTCTTTCACTTTCTTTTCCACCTTCGCGTCACGGGTTAGAATCTGCTTGCATACTGCAACTTTTTTTTTTGCTCAACACACACCTCCAAATACCCGGACAACGCCGGGCACCCAGGCTAGTAAAATATAATTAGGCTTGAAAGATCCTAGAAATTAAGGAAAACAGAAAGGATGCATTTGGAGCGACACTGTCTGACGTTTGAGGCACAGGAGATGTAAACAAGTAAAACACAATGAATGCTTATAGGTCGACCCTGATTGAGTGTGATAGGACCAATTACCTTTATAAGGACTGCAGAAAAAAGGAAATACACAAGGTATGCATATAGGTCGATACTGGTTGATTTTCAACGCACATGGGGTGTAATTGGATCATTAAAGTTTTAAGAAATGCAAAATAAGAAAAAAACACATGCAATATGCTTTATTTCTACTTGATCTACAGCAGGGATGCTAACGGTTATATCTCATAGGATTAGCGAAAGTCTCGGCAAAGGCCTCGTTACTAGGGCAATCATTCTTGGTATATCAAAAGCATTAGAAGGGTATGGCATAAAGGTCTACTACACACAATCTCCAGCTACGGTATAGCTGGGGATGTCTTTTCAATTATTAAATCATTTTTCTCTGATAGGTTCGTAAGAGTAGTGGTTTATAGGTGGAAATCAGAAGCTCACAGTATTAATGCTGGAGACCCCCAGAGGTTCCTCCTGAGTCTAACTCTCTTTCTTGTCTACATCAATGATATCACAAATCACATCTCGTAGACATTTATGATGACGACACTACAGTCTATGACAACACCTCAAAGGCTGTAAATGACAAAATTCTCTATGATTGACCCACCTCTGATCTTGGACACCTGATACAATGGGGAAAGATGTATCTGGTTTATTTTAGTGCATCCCAAACCAAGCTTCTACCTTTACATCATCAACGCCCTTATTCCTCTCGTTTTGCAAAGGCGCTATGTTTTGATGAGATTCTGGGTTTGACCTTTATTCTTCATCTGAAATGGAATATGTACATCAAATCAGTCGCTGGAAAAGTGGGGGGATCATTCTACCGCGCCGGTAGATATCTCACTGCTGATGCAATTCTCTATCTGTAAAAAAACAAGTACATCCAAGAATAGAGTACTGTTGCCACATCTGCGCAGATGCTGCTAGGAAGATGTTTTCTTACATTAATAGAGTTCAAAATCAATTTCTTAGCCTAGCTGGGATGCCCTTTTCTCTATCCTGCAATCCCTTTCCCACAAAATAGACATGGCGTGCTTGTCTCTGCTTTATCTTTATTTTTATGACGAGTGCTTGTCTCAGCTCCAATCTATGATTCATCATTGCAAAACGTTCACGAAAAACACTCGTCGACCTGCAACCACTATCAATAATTTTCCCTACTCTTTATTTGTGCCTAAACCTTAATGAAGATTCTATGAACAAACTTCTTTATTTGAACTGCACGCCTGTGGAACTCTCTATTGTTTACTTGCTTTCCAGCTAACTACAATATGGTTTTCTTCAAGTCTAACGTGAACAAATTCTTGATGAGTCGTCCTT
The DNA here is from genome assembly GCF_053919585.1 of Euprymna scolopes. NCBI lineage: Eukaryota > Metazoa > Mollusca > Cephalopoda > Sepiida > Sepiolidae > Euprymna > Euprymna scolopes. The sequence goes on from NC_136504.1 coordinate 108,901,233, forward strand.
TTAAATAGTCCTATTTCAACTTCGACGATTACTTCGATACACACACACACACACACACACATATATATATATATATATATATATATATATATATATATATGTACAGGGTGTCCACAAAGTCTGGCTACATTATGTAGCCAGACTTTGTGGAAGCATCCTGTAGTTTATGTACCCAGATTTTGTGGGCACCCTGTACACACACACACACACACACACACACACACACACACACGTATATATATATATATATATATATATATATATATATATATATACGGGTGCCCACAATGTCTAGCTACATAATCTAATTATGTAGCCAGACTTTGTGGACCCCCTGTATATAGAGTTAGATAGATAGATAGATAGATCACTTTTTTGCAATTTTATAAGTTCCAAATCTAAGCTACTATTGGTCAGAATTTAACAAATGAAGACACGTTGGAAAGGTAATGACATGACCTTTTTTTACACAGTGATCACCACTTATCAAGGCCCGGAAGCCACTCAGGGATAAGGGTTATTGCAAGCACATTACATTAGTGTGGAGATTTGATGTAGTGTTTACTTAAGGGGGTGGTTCATTAGGAATTTGTTAACGTTGGACTTGAACACATTCAAGTTGTAGTCCGGTGGGAAGCAAGCAGACGGAACAGAGTTCCACAGGCGTGCAGTTCTAAGAAAGAAGCTTTATTGATGGAATCCACGTTTTGATTTAGGCACATATATAGAGTGGGGGAAAGTTTTCACAGTGTATTCAGCTAGACGGGTGTTTTTCGTGAAAGATTAGCGAGGGGGGGACCAGCGATTGGAGTTCAGACGAGCACCTGCCATGGAAATAACGATAAAACAAGGATAGGCTCGCAGCGTCTCTTCTGTCGGAGAGAGGTTGCAGGGTAGAGAAAAGGGAATCCCCCACTAAGCCACGAAGTCTATTTTGTACTCTGTCAAGGCAAGATAGGCTGTTTTTGGCAGCTCCTGCCCAGATATGGCAACAGTATTCCATCCTTGGACGTACTTGGCTTTTATATAGATATAGACTTGTGTAGTGTGCTATGTAACATTTGCTCTTAATACCAAGAATTAATGGGGGTCAACCATCATCCAGAGCATATTAATCACAACTCTTAATATTTTAGAAATAAGCAACCAATCATTAGATTTTTACAAACTAAGTTTTATTTAAACAACATTTATCTTATTTCATGTAATAGTAAGTGTACAGCTCACCCTTTATGTCGCATAGTGTGTGTCAATGATATTTGTTTTCCTAGTTTTGCATTTGAATTACAAAATACCTGATGTATCCCCCAAAACCTTTTGCATTGATAAAGGGGAGACTAAACTTGCTAATATTCTTTCAAATTATCTAAAAAAAAACATCAATGGGATACCTTATTCCAAACTTTTTTAGATGCTTGTGTATATATTTTGTGAAATAAATAAATGTTAAATATGTCAATAGAAATATAAAAATTATTTAACATATATGTATCTCCTTGATAAAGACTTTCGTGTGTCTATAGAGACATTCCGTGCACAGTTTGATGTCAGTGTGCGAACTATACACACAATTATTCGCGACGACCTGAAGATGCGGAAGATTTGCGCATAGTTTGTCCCAAGAGTGCTCTATCATTGTCACATATTATTTAAACAAGATATGCATTAAGACAGTTTTTTTTCAACCTACCCAGACCATACTCCTTGTGACTTGTGACTATTTTCTAACTTCATGGACCACTTTGTAGGTGTGTAGTTATGTGATCCTGTATGTCGGTCACGTGTTACATTAAATGTCCTGGAAACGTAACCATACTGATGTTAGAGGCAAGAGCTGTCCCCTTCCCATGTAAATAAGGAGAATATTAGATAAGTGAAAATGAGATTAGGATAAGCCTAGAATCGAACCCTGTAGGCAAAGTTAAGAAATGGAATGTTAGAAAGGAAGTCTATTGTTAATTCTTTTTAAAATCTGAATATTAAAAATGTAAGCTAAAAAAATGAACAATGCAAATTAAATTGTATTGTTTAAAAAAGGTTAGATGGAATTGAAGATTCTTTTGTTGTCAAAAGTGTGTTGGACAAAAATATGCAAAGCCACGTGAAATTTATCACGTTTGAAAAACACATTTCTGACGTCATAGATAAAGGACATTTCTCCATATTATGGCTTCGGATTTTAGTCAGTCAGCAAGAGAAAAAGTCAGTCAGAAGAGAGAAAGTCAGTCAGAGAGTTGATCAGCCAAGAGTTGACATAGTCAGCGCAGAGTTCCCTTAGAGGCGAAGGGTAGAAGATTAACCATGTAGATAGAAGTGAATTGCTGACGTCATCGACCGGTCGATCAGATGAACAAAGAAGTCATCATTATTTTGTAACTGTTGTCTTGTGTCACATCTTTCATCATGAACGAAATGTAATTGTGTTTTATCATCATTTATAATAAACATTGTAAACCCTTCTAACAATTATGCGTCCCCACCTCCATCATCATAAGGGAATTATTTCCCTTCTCCAAGATGTGTTATAAGAACTGATATATGAATGTCTTTTCTCCCTCACCATCTATAAATATGAAAGCGAAAATATATGTATGTATGTATGTATGTATGTATGTATGTATGTGTGCTCGCTTTTTCTGTATGTCTACAAAAGGCTTTTTTCAGAGAAGCGGTCGCTCGCTTTACAACTTTTAAAAACTTTTTATATTACATGTAAATCGTAATATCTCACACTTGACAACGAAGCTCGCCTGTCTATTTAATTTGCTCGATTTCGGAAAGATAAATATTCAACATTTGTCGCTCGCGCCATGTGGGTTAGTCTTTTTCCTATAACATATTGGGAAAATAAAAATCCCGCAGTCAAACTTGACCTCATTAACTCATAAAAACGGACACCTGCCAAATCCAAGTAATTAAATAAATTCAAACGTGTTTCTGTTAGCATCTCGCGGTGGGGCAATGGTTAACGTCGCACATTTTTTTCACACTTTTACAACTTTGCCTCAAGGGTTCGGGTTCGATCCTCATACTTACTTTTTACCCCCACCAACCCCGGGAGTTTCCACACACACCTCCAAACACCCGGACAACGCCGGGTACCCCTCGCTAGTCGTTATATATGTGCCCAATATGTACTTCGCGTCATTTTTAAATATGGACTCCTACTACATAACACTGTGATAATTGGCTAGTCAATAGTATCTGTCACTTAGACGTCTTTTTGTTTATGTAAATATTAAAGACATATCTGACCTGAAATGGAACATGTATATCAAATCAATTGCCAAGTTCGCTGAAAAAATGTTGGGATCCTCCTACCGCTCCAATAGATATCTCACTCCTCGTGAGATTCTCTACCAATATAAAAGCCAGGTACGGTCAACGATGGAGTACAGTTGCCACATCTGGGCAGGAGCTGCTAGAAGCAGCTTATCCTGTCTTGGCAGAGTTCAAAATAGACTTTCTGGCTTTGTGGAGGATGCCTTTTTCTCTTTTTCCCTGCAACCTCTTTCCCACAGAAGAGACGTTGCGAGCCTGTCTTTGCTTAATCGTTATATTCATGGCAACTGCTAATCTATGGCTCCCCCTCGCCAAACTTTCACGAAAGCACTCGTCTAGCCAAAACCAGTATCAATAATTTTCCACACTCTTTATCTGTGTCTAAACCTAAATGTAGATTCCATGAAAAAAAGCTTCTTTCTTAGAACTGCACACCCGATGAACTCTCTTCCGATTGCCTGCTTTCATTATTTTTCTATAATCTGATTGTCTTCAAGTCCAAGGTAAACAAGTTCTTATTGAACCGTCCCCCTAAGTAATCCAATTCACAAAATTCCGACTACTTATGTTTACTCCGCTATAATCACATTGACTAATGTTGTCCCATTAACCCTTATCCTCGAGTGGCATCCGGGCCATAATAAGTGGTGATACTTGTGTAAAAAAAAAAAACTACGTCTTCGCTCTGGTGGCTCCCTTTGGCTCGAATTGTTTTGATGCTAGGACCGACTCGATATTTTGAGGCAGGCATGTATTCGTCATGTATTCGAGCCTGCCTGCCTACTAACATTTTTTTATCACACATACAAACACTTGGGCAACGCTGGGCATCCCCGCTAGTTTTATTTAAAATTTTTCTTATTGATGAATTTCCGATACAAGAACTCCCATTCAAAATCACCACAAATCATTTCTTCGTTTGCATATTTTAAAACTAAGCATTAATCAGATGTGACTTTTCCTGGGCATTTATTGTCAATCCCAAATATCAGCTGATGTGATATTGTAAACAAACAGAGAGAATTTGATGAGGACATTATCATTATTATTTTTTTAATTTATTTATTATTAAAAAAATTTTTTTTTTTTTTGCAAATTAGTCCATCTGGCAAATTATTCTTCGTAATATATAATAATCAATAGAGGATTAATTCTATAATAATACATACGCAATCTGCATAAATTAAAATACGTTTAAGCGTATTATACAACAGGGTAAGGTATTTTCTAAAATCCAAATTATGTTCCGTCTGCCTGCTTCCCACCTGACTACAACCTGGATGTCTTCAAGTCCAACGTTAACAAATTCCTAATGAACCGCCCTCTTTAGTAAACACTTCATTAAATCTCCACACTAACGTACTGTACTTGTAATAACCCTTATCCCTGAGTGGCTTCCGGGCCTTGATAAGTGGTGACCACCGTGTAAAAAAAAAAGGCACAAAACAGCGCACGCTACACAATTGGTCTTAACTATTATACTTAAAAAAAAATCTAATACAATATAAAATAATTCATAATAATGACACTTTTAAGCACTTAGCAATTCCTAACTAGCTTAACTAGTGCCGAGGGTGGAGATGATTCCTCCTCTCATTTACAGTGAGAGAAGAAGAATACGTGCTCACCCCATGGCTGTCCGAATGCCGTAGAGGTCGAGGGAATCAAAATTGCATTGTGGTTCCCTTTTTTCTGTATTACTCCACGTTCGACCCAATCACTTCCCGGGAATACTGGGGGTTGGAGAGGCAACGACAGCTCGTGGTACTATCAAAACATAGAGCCAAGCTATGAGACAATTGAGATGATGAATTTATAGCCTTCGGTTTTACATGTCCATTTTCTTCCGCGCCGACTTTGTTTCTCTTGTGAACACGTGTTACATTTTTCTCCCTTTTCTTTCCCTCTTCTTCTCGCGTGCACTTCCTAATTTTTACATACTGCTATCGCTGCTACTAATCTCATCGCATGCTGGCCGCCCTTCGCTCCTGCCGATACTTTCCACGCGCTCACCCGCACTATGTTCCAAACAGCCCTACGTATTTAGAAACTGTAGACTCATGTTCGAAACGTAATTGCTTGTAGCGTAAATTAGAAACGACTGAATAGAACAAGCAGTTTCCTCATTAAAATTTTATAATTAATTTCCGACAAAAGCAATCGTCACTTGCCGAAGTTACAGACTTAATTTCAAGCAAACCGTCTTTTATTTCGTTTCACTTTAATTTATTTTCTGTTTGTTTCAAGTTTTGTAATTTCGTTGAAAATATTTTCAGTTGATTGAAAAATAAAATCGAAGAACAAACAAGGAAAAATCGATTTTATACTTGAGATCTTTCATTAAAGAATAATTTTACGTGAAGATGTCATATTTCGAAAATAAAAGATACTAGCAAGTCACCCGTCATGGCCCGGTGGTAAAATACGTTTAAGTATGATATTTTAATGCATACAAATTTCGTATTTATAATTTGTTTTTAATTCATTCTTATAATTATAACCAGCATCAAGAATTAACGCCCCGGCGTAGGACAGTCCTAAAATAAGCACCAATATGATATTTGAATTTATGCAGATTGTGTAGATATTATTATAGAATCAATCATCTGTTGATTATCATATTAT
>NC_136504.1:108914639-108922139 GCF_053919585.1 Euprymna scolopes
TATAGATTGAACACAATTTAAAAAAAATATGAACAAAAGAAATAGAATGGCTAGTCTGAGGAGTCGAAACTGGACGGAAGTCAAGGTTAGAAGCGCGAGGTTGTTCAAATATTACCATCTAAAGACTGTCACCAGTTCCATATGTAAATTTACCAGGCACATCAGGTGTATTGAGGGATCTTAACAGTGGGCGATATTGTTTGTTTTCGTACCTTTGTGCTCGGGTAGTGCTCTTGTACAACGTTGAGGAGGAGATGACAATTTGCGACATTTTTTGTTTTATGTATCAAAAACACCCCAGTTAGGGAGATGAAGGGACACCGGAGGAAAAGCGTTGATGATATTATTAGTTGGATAATGAGAAGGCGGAAACGATGAATGGAATGTGTGAATTTTATGACGTCAGAGATCGACACAATAAACATTGGTTGATATTGAATTTGAAGACCTCCATGTTCTGGCTAGCGGTTACCAGTCCGTAATAATGCGTTCTACGGAGGCTTTACCAGATTTTTGCTATTTTAGGTCATATATATATATATATATACAGGGTGTTTCAAAAGTCTTGGGAACATTACAAATGCGTATATCTCATGTTCTATTCCAGGTAGAAAAATGAAACTGGTGCCATTTTAAAGCTTGCTTATTCAAGTTTTTGGTCATACTAATGATTTTCGTCTTATCTTTCCAGGTGCAGTAATGGCGTTCTCTAAACAAGACAAGGCATTTTGCGTCCTCCAATTGGCAAAGACTGAATCGTGGACATGTGTTCAGCGTGCATTTCGCAGGAAATTTAAAAAAGAAGCCCCTGAAAGGAAATCCATTGTCAGATGACATGCTAACTTTGTGAAAGATGGGTGTTTGTCCCCAAGTAAGCGAACAGGTCGCCCTTCAACTTCAGAAGATGCAGTTGAGCATGTTCGGACAGCCTTTCAGCGGAGCCCCCGTAAATCAGTGAGAAGATCCAGCAGGGATAACGGCTTTGATGACCGGCTTGTTTTTAGCAATGAGGCGACCTTCCATCTGAATGGCAAAGTTAACAAGCATAACACTCGCATATGGGGTACTGAGAATCCTCATGAACTTCTTGAGCACGAGCGAGATTCACCAAAAGTGAACGTGTTTTGTGCAATTTCCAAGAAAGGTGTCTATGGACCGTTCTTCTTTGAAGAGGCAACTATCACTGGTGAATCCTATCTCAACATGCTGGAAGACTGGTTAATGGCTCAGTTGGAAGAAGCAGAATCTGATGACTTCATTTTTCAACAAGATGGTGCACCACCACACTGGAGTCTTAGAGTAAGGCAGTTTCTTAACACAAGGCTGCCTGGGAGATGGATTGGGAGATGTGGGCGAGGTGATGACGTTCTCATGCCCTGGCCTCCTAGGTCTCCAGATCTTACCCCGTGTGACTTTTTTTCCTTTGGGGCGTTGTCAAGCGACAAGTCTATGTGCTGCCCCTTCCAAGAGATATTGACGAACTAAAGGCTCGAGTAGCGGCAGTTGTGGGAACCATTAACGTCAAGATGCTGGAACGCGTTTGGCAGGAAATGGACTATCGACTAGATGTCTGCCGTGTGACGAATGGTGCTCATATTGAGCAACTTTGAAGATTCCCCACAAAACTTGAAACTTTAACCTTTCCAACGGTACCAATTTCATTTTTCAACTCCTAATAGTTTTTGAGTTATTAACAATCGTTATGTTCCCAAGACTTTTGAAACACCCTGTATATATATATATATATATATATATATATATATATATATATATATATATATATATATATATATATATACATATATATATACATATATATATATATATATATATATATAGTAAGTTATAAAATATATATGGCAACTTTATAACTAACTACCTAGCTCTACCTACATATTGAGTACTGTTGAAGTAAATACTTAAAATTTACGCATAAATTTATACTTTCGTATATTAATTTATATGAGTAAATAAAGTAATCATAGATATATAGAAATATATATATATATATAAATGAAATTGTCTGTATGTGTGTGGTGTGTGTCTGTGTAACTTTCCTATCAAATTACTCTGTCAATTCTCCGTCTACAGCGTTAAGATTTGACATAAGAAGAATTAAGATTTGAAAAAAATCTTTCTAATCGGGTTTGGCCAGAAATCTGCCTATCGAGGGGACAAACTTCAACGATTTGACCTTTGAAGACTCTATCAAAATCCCTCCGCCAATGTTGGTCTAAACACTTGCTAGTTTAAATGTAGGTTACTTGGACATGGATCAAACTTTTTAAATTTGATATGAGTTCAAAACAATAAATTTTAATAGGTCAAAATTGTGGTGAAAGTTAAAAAAGATTGACCTCTGCGCTCTCTACGAAATTACTCAGACAAATTTTGATCGAAACATTCGAAATCTTACATAAAGTGTATTCTTAGGTAGGGCAAGTTATGAACAGTACATAAGGCCCGTGCAAAGCCGGACGGAACTGCTAGTATATTTTTGATGGACTCTCCGTCGGTTTTCGACGTATGAGACTCCGACAATTGACCTGAAGGTCTAGAACTCAGCGTGTCGACATTCACTTAGACGTATGTGGCACTTTAGTCCTGCTAGAGACTTGCAATGGCGACAACAGTGGTGACAGACATATAAATGCGAGAATTTAGCTCCACACTGCTCAGTATTATTTTTTGACTTGACTCTCGCTTCTTTTAGTTTTACGATGCAAAACGCCGAGAACTCCTTGATTTTTCTGTCACACATTTCTATCCACTTCCTTCTGTCTTTTGCAGTTAGCTCAATGTTGTTATATTTAATATTTAGAACCTGCAAATTAGACTTTATTTTGTCATTGTAACGTAGTATATATACATATATATATATATGTAGTATATATATATATATATGTAGTATATATATATATATATATATATATATATATATATATATATATATATATATATATATATATATACAGGGTGACCCCCCAAAAAACAGAGGACATTCAATTGTTTTTCTGAGCATTTTACAGTCAACGGAGAAAAAAAGGCCAAACACCCTAGTGTTTTGATGTGATGTTTTGAATATAATAAACTAGTTATGACCAAAGTTTCATTCGGATAAAACACAAAGAAACGGAGCCTAATTAGAGTTGGGTCCGTTTTTTTTTTTGGGGGGGGGGTCACCCTGTATACACATATATATATACACAATGTATATATACATATATATATACATATACACCCACATATATATACACACACACCCCCGCACACACACCCACACACACTCACATATATATATATATATATATATATATATATATATATTCACACAAGTATTGGTGAATATGCATATATATACATATATATATATATATATATATATATATATATATATATATATATATATATATTAAGCCAAGTATTGGTGAATAGCACGGTATGTTCTTGCTCAATGAGCTTTTATTTGTACCTTTTTAATTTTCAGAATTACCGTTCTGATTTCTCGGTTGAATCTGTTCAAAAAGTTTCATAGTCGTCTTCGTCCATATTTTTTTTTCTTTTAGTTGTTTTTGGCAAGTACTTTCGACTGAGTTTCAACAGTCGCCTTAAGACAGTTTTTATGATTTTCGGTTTAAAATCTGGATGCTTTTATGCTTAAAATTGTATTTAAATTTCTTGAACTAGTTAAGCGTCTCCTGTGTAAAAACGTATATACGTGTTATTTAAACGTGTTAAGAACGTGGCTAAAATACATATACAATGGGTTTAAAGACAATTTTTACTGAAGCTCATAAAACCTGCCCGAAGACGACTGTTGAAAAACTCAGTCGATAGTAAATGTAAGAAAAAAAAGAAAAAACGGATGGATCACGACGACTATTAAACCTTATTGCACAGAATCAACCGAAAAATAGAACGACAATTCGAAAAATTGAAAAATTATATTAAAAAAAAAATGCTCATTAAGAAAGAACACTCCGTGCTATTCAATAATATTGTCTAAATAGACAATATATATATATATATATATATATATATATATATATATATATATATATATATATATATATATATATATATATATATGCTAGCTGACATTATTTCATAATGGTGTATACTTACGGGGAAATGGGAAAGATAGATGAATGACGAAAAGTTAAATTATCATATTTATAGCGCTTTCGTTAAGAGTCGCATTTTTTGCATACAAAGCTATTCAACGGAAGTGACGTCAGATAAATCTGAAGGTGCAGATGACCAACACTGCATATAATGTAGCTTTTTAAAAAGTAAATATAAAGAATAGAAGCTTTATTCAAGCAATCTTTATTTGAAATGTTATAACAAAATTATGATATTTATAATAAATCTATGTTTATTCAATTTTTTTTTAAAATCAGTCATCAGGTGCTGCTAACTTTTTTGACATCAAACATAAAATTTTAACTGTTACAAAAATGATCTGCTTTTTAATGTGTTCATAAACTGTTAAACTCCAATAATATGTTTATATACCGATATTTTAAATTAAACAAGATAATACAGTTCATAAATATATTAAAATAACAGGTCATAAATATTTTTAAACAAAATCCCGTTGTACAAAAAGCAGTTTATAAATATTTGCTAACAGTTATACATTTATTTTTGACGTAAAGAAAAATCCTCCTCCTCTGATGTATAAGCAAATAAAAATAAAATATTTCATAAACATTTTTTATTATAAAAGTTAAAATAAAAACTGTTTGAATAAAGCATTTATTTTTATATCTGCTTAAAAAAAGCTACATTACATACAGTTTAAGTCATCCGTACCTAAAAATTTGTCTGACGTAATTTCTCCCTATTGGCTTTATAAACAAAGAAATGCGACTCTTTACAACAGTCTAGAACAGTTATGAAACTATTGTTGTGTATTATCGTGTATGTGTTGGTTATCTCCCTTTATTCTTTCTCGGGATATTATAATATCTTTTATTACATTTTCACCCTGAACAAGGCACGGGCCCATTTTTATGTAGGGAGATACTGTCAGGTACATAAGTTGCAGGGATACTATGTAGGAGGTTGAGCAGTAAGCTGCCTGTTCACATTACATTTGAACTTTTGCATGCTAGAACAGTTTAGAAAGCAGGAACCCGGAATTCCAAAGTCTAGCAGTTCTGGTAAATAAACTATTAGACTAGAAGGCTATCTTCCATCTATGGATCTCTACTGTGTAGGGGTGGGAATTTGCTGCTTGTCGGGTTTGTCGGAGATATTTGCGTCGAGGACTTGTAATTCGTCGGAGCATCCACCATTAAAATACTTTTAAACCAGGCAGAGGGATGTAAAATGTGGTATTATAGAACTTGTATCCGGCTTGGCACTTTCTCAGAATATTGTCCAGGGGCATCATGGCGATGATGAAGGGTAAGGGTGATAGTGAGTCCCCTTGGAAGATGCCATTTTGGATGCTATTTTCTGCTACGTGTTGTCCATCAGCTGTCAATTCCAGTCTCCATGTTTTCATTGCATTTCCTATCAAGTTAATGACCCGCTTAATATTTTATACATTTTTAACCATTCTATTATCCATACTTGTGGGATCCTTTCGTAAGCTTTTTTTTTGTAGTCGATCCATGCCATGGCTAAATTCTTTCTCCTTCTTTTTACCAACTTTCGGATCAATATAGCAGATCATGTGTTCCTCTATTAAACTTTTGGGATCCTTTATGTTCTCCGGGGGGAGTCTACGATTACTCAGGGAAAGGTAGGGTTGTTCCCTCAGTTGTGCTGTCATTATTTTCTAGACAGTGGGTAAGCATGTGATCAGCCTATAGTTGATGGGGAACAGTTCCCGTCTCTGTGTCCTTCTCTTGCAATGTGGTTCTACCTTTTTTTCATCCAATCTGGCACATTTGCTTTTTGTATACATCTTCTCGAGTTTTGAATCAGTATGCATGTATCATGTCGTTCCCTGGTGCTCTCCAGTTTGCATTTTTCCTATGGTTTCCTTTATTACTTACTTATTTACTGATTTCATTCACTGTTCCTTCTTCTATTTAATGTCTGTCAGCCATTCGGCACTTCTATTGTGATCTCGTCGTTCTTCCCATATTTACTCCAGTAGAGTTTTGTTTCTGTCGGGTTTGATCGTAACGTTTTTGTTTTTCCTCCGTTCACATTTTGGTAGAATTGGCTTTTAGTAGTTTCAAATGTCCTGTTTTGTTTGCACTGTCCAGAATTATATATATATATATCGTCTCAATCTCGCTTCTACGCCTTTAATTTTTGTTTCAGTTCTTCATGTTTCTTGTTTAGCCTCTACATGCGAGTTACAATTCCAATTTTCCATCTTTTCTACATTGATTTCTTCCTGTTGATCATTTTGGTTTCTATTTTATGTTTGTTTATTTGGGTTTTGTCGGTCCACTTTCCCCCGGTTGTTTTTCTGATTCGAAGTTCATACTTACCAATTTGGCACCTGCGTAAATTAAGTAGTTTAAACATGTGATTGTGTCTATTGGGATGTGTGGGAGGAGCTTGTTAACTTTCTCTGTTCCTGCTTTTAATTTCTTCTGCTCTCGGTTCCGTAACGATTGGGGCGTTGTTTTCTCCTCACTCATGTAAGTTCTGTTTCATTCTTCTCAATTTCCACGTTTGTAGAGTTCGGTCTTTGTATGTCTACCGCCTTTGGTGTGTTTATTCTTGGGGCTTCCACTTGCGGGGGTTCTCTCCGTGCAGTTCTATTAGGGCATGGCTTCTTGTTCAATTTCATCACTTAATTTTCGCTGTATTTCTGTTAGTTCTAGTTAGGAGAGCCAGTTATTATTGCTTTTATTGTTATTATTATTATAATTTTTATTATTATTGCCTTATAATTGTTATTATTATTGTTATCATCATTATTATTGCTTTTATTATTATAATTGTTATTATTATTGTCATTATTATTGTTGTTGCTTTTATTATATTTATAATTACTGTTATCATTATTATTATTGTTATCATTATTATTTTATCATTAATATCACTATTATCGTTATTATTATTATTGGTATTATTATTGTTATCATTATTAGTATTATTATGTTATTATCATTGTTATTATTATTGTGATCATTATTATTGTTATTGTTATTACTTTCATCATTATTATTGTTGTAATTGTTATTATTATTTTTTATTATTATCATTAATATTATTGATATTGTTTTTATTATTTATCATTTATATTATTGTTTTAATTGTTATTATTGTTGTAATTTTTATTATTGTTATAATTGTTATTATTTTCATCCTTATAATTGTCATTATTATAATAATTATTATTAAGTTGGTGCAAAAGCAATATCGTTTTCTTACATCTGTTATTTCTATATATCATTTTGGAATAAATTCATTAATATATATTGCCATGTATATTTATCATTTTTCATGCGCGTGATATCAATGATGCGTTTGGATCAGGAACCACTAACGGACGTGCGACACAACGGCGGTTCAAGAGATTTC
>NC_136504.1:108927139-108947139 GCF_053919585.1 Euprymna scolopes
TACCCAGGAAACACACCTTCCTCCATTCTCTGCGATTCCCTGCTGCACTCTCCAAAGGACTCAGAGAAATTCCACAACGTTTCAGGTTGTCTTTTAGTTTATCTTTGTAACGAAGCAGGGGACACCCTATTGGACGGCAATAATTTGTCAGTTGCCCATAAAAAAGTTTCTTAGGAACTCTTGAGTCATCCATTCTCACAAGATGACCCGACCACCGCATTTGTATCCTGATCAAAAATGATTCAATACCAGTGATTTCAAATCTCTCCAGTAATTCACTATTCGGAACACGATCCTGCCATCCAACATTGCAAATAAACCGCAGGCATCTCATATGGAAGGAGTCAAGCTAATTTATATGCTTGCGGTACAAGGTCCACGTTTCGGCACCATACAGAAGAGTAGGCAGAACAACAGATTTGTAGACTGCCACCTTTTCTTTTAGAGACACATCGTAGCTGTTCCAGAGTCTGTGTCGAAACCTACCAAATGCCTCACTAGCTTTATTAATTCTACATTGCATGTCTTTTTCAAATTTAGCATCATCAGACACAACAGAGCCGAGGTATGTAAAAGAAGATACTGTTTTCAAAGCTTCACCATCAACATATACCACTGGTTGTGAAGAGGACGTAGCGTTTGGTTTTGGCTGGAGAATAATTTCAGTCTTTTTTATGCTAATTTTAAGACCGAAGACCTTACATGCACCAGTAAAGCTATTGAGGATGTTCTGCATGTCATCAAACTATGGGTGACAAGAGCAGTCATCAGCATAAAGGAGGTCCAGAACACTCTGCACAGAACTCTTGGTTTTGGCCTTGAACAGTTGCTGGTTAAATAATCCTCCACTTGATTGATACTCAACACCTATGCCTCCTTAGGTGTTCCTGAAAGCTGTGTACAGCATCACTGAAAAGAGCAAATAGGAACGGAGCAAGGACAAAGCTTTGCTTAGTTCCATTTGACACTTCAAATGGTTGACTTTGTTCATAGCCAGGTCGTACTGTAATGTGATACATATATATATATATATATATATATATATATATATATATATATATATATATATATAAATGAACGTTTCTGTGTGTTTGTCTTTGTGTCTTTGTACATTTTCCTTCGCAATATCTCTGTCAATTTTCAGTCTACAGACTCGAAATTTGATATACAGGGTACTGAGATTTGGGGAAATTTATGTGAGCAGTTTTCAGCTAGAAATTTGGTTGGTAATGGCCGCAAAATTAAACGATTTAGCGTTTGAGAACTCTACCAAACTCCTCCCACAATTTGGGATCCAAACACTTGAAATTTTAGATATAGGTTCCTTTGACATGGGGCTAACTTAATAATTTGATTTTAGCCCAAAACAATAAATCTTAAGCGGTCATAATAGGAGTCAAAGTTTAAAAAATTGACCGCTTGTTCTTGCTCAACATACATCTTTAAATACCCAGGCAACGCCGGGCACACATGCTAGTATATCTGACAAAGTGAACGTGTCTGTGTGCATGTGTACATTTTCCTACGCAACAACTGTCAATTTTCAGTCTACAGACTCGAAATTTGATATACAGCGTACTGAGATTTGGTAAAATCTTTTCGATCCGTTTTCGGCCAGAAATTTGGCTGTTATGGGATCAAAGTTAAACGATTTGACCTTTGAGAACTCTACCAAACTCCTCCGACAATGTTGGGTTTAAACACTTGAAATTTTACATATACGTTCCTTGGACATGGATCTAACTTAATAAATTGATTTGAGCCCAAAACAATAAAGTTTAATAGGTCATAATAGGGGTCAAATTAAAAAAAAATTGTCCGCTTTTTTTTTTTTTTGCTTAACATGCACCTCCAAACACCCGGGCAACGGCGGACTGGAATGCTAGTATATATATATATATATATATATATATATATATATATATATATATATATATATTGTGTGTGGAACGATAAGATTGTCACCTAAGAAAAGACGATATGATTCCATTTCTGTTTGATAAAAACCTGAACCTTCTGGACTATTCATTCGGTCATACGTCGGGAACATCATCAGCATGGTGTCCCACAATACAAAAATCAGCCTGATCGCCGCCATCAACGAATATTAGCAGAGCCTCCGTCGGCCCTTGTGGAAAAGGCATGCTCTTTCTTCCAAAATCGTATCAAGGCGGAAGTTGAGGCTGAAGGCGGCTACATTGCATAGATGTCAATTCTGCTACATAAGCAAGTTACCTGAATTGATTCTTTCAATAAAACTTTTAAGGTAAATCTGTAGTGTTATTTTTTTAGGGCAAAGTAACTAGTTGACCGAAACATGCTCATGATTATGTAGCTACATATTACTGCTCATGTAAATACAAATAAATAGTATAGCCTGCTCTACTTCGGTGTTGAGCACTCTTGTATAAACCTCGTTAAATTTCATTGCTTACTTTACCTCTGGAAAACAATAACCTCAGATGATATATTCGTATTTATATAAGTTATACTGTTCAAATGTAACTTTCTTTCCATATATGATTAGGTTGGTGCAAAGCTGTGTCCTTGCTCCGTTCCTATTTGCTCTTTTCCGTTGGAGGCGTTTCGGGCAATTAGTAATAAACTAACCTTTTCTAAAAGAGAAGATAAGGCCTGGTAGGCTAAGTCGAGAGAGAGAGAGAGAGAGAGAGAGAGAGAGAGAGAAAGGGCAGAACAATTAACCAGCGCGACAGCTCAGGGAGAAATGACATATACTAGACTTTCTTAGGGACTTAAGCAATGGCATATACTAGACTGAATTTAACTGTAAATATTGTATAGTGTCCTTGACTATAGAAGCCTTCTATGAGTTACACACACGCGGAAATTGATTCCATATCTGGATGCCGGACGATCCACCATTGTCTATTGGAATCTATAATTTGGCCCAGAAGTATGTGAAGGAATATCGGTCAAAAGATTGGAAAATATTAACCATTTGCGTGGAAAAATGCTTATATAAGTCGTCACAAAGAGAAAGCGACACAGTCAGTCAGAGAGATTGACATTTCTTCACACCTGATATCCACACCCAACTCACACGCCTTCAGAAATGTCAAAACACCAGTAATAACTTTAAGTCCCAAGCTGAAGTGTCGGTATGAAATAAAAAAAAAAAAAAAAACAACGTATAATTTTATAGATCAACTGTGTTGTGTTTTACTCGCTGTTAGCGTGTATATATCTTGGAACAGTGACAAACGTAGATTTAACAATTGTATGGGCTGGAAAGCGCGTTTTGAACAACCGGCCGCTGCAAATACATAACATATTTATTTATATTCATTCATACACAACGTGTGTTTGTCTCTCAAATACTGAACGAGAGAAGCAACTGTTGCTTAACCTATTCGAGCAGTAATTGTCACAGGAGGATATAACTCATGGGTTACTTCTTTTCAAGTAGTCGTAAACAAAAAGGGAGACAACTCACGCCTTACTTATTTCAGTAGTGATAATTCCAGGAGAAAGTAACTACGTAGAAGCAGTCGGTTTGCCTCTCTGTCTTTACTTTTCTAATAAAACCGTATTTGTATATTAAAACATCCCCGTAGATCGTACCTACATCAAATTAAACTGATTCCTTACAGAAAAATGCGGCTGGATTATCTTTAATCTCTTAGGAAACAACGCACAAAATTTGTAAAATAGACACTTTCTATATTCGTTCGTATCCGGCATAGTATCAAAGCGTGGGATTTATTTTGTGGTGTTGTCCTGCCTTGATAGAGTTCAAAATAGACTTCGTAGCCTCGTAGGAGATGTCCTTTTCTCTTCCCTGTAACCTCTATTACAGAAGAGATGTTGCGAACCTGTCTCTTCTTTATCGGTATTTTCATGGCAAGTGCTCGACTGAGCTTCAATCTATGGTCTCTCCCTCGCCAAACTTTCACAAGAAACACTTGTCTAGCTGAAAACACTATCACTAACCCCCCCCCATTCTTTATCTATGCGTAAACCTAAACATAGATTCCATGAACAAAGCTTCTTTCGTAGAACTGCACGTCTGTGGAATTGTCTTCCGTCTTCCTGCTTTCCAGCAGACTACGATCTGATTGTCTTCAAGTCCAACGTAAACAAGTTCTTGATGAGCCGTTCCACTTAAGTTAACAAATTTACCGAATTTCCATTACTAATAATACTATATTGTCCAATTGACTACTGTACACTCTTAACCCTTATCCTCGAGTGGTCTCTGGTCTTGATAAGTGGTTATGCCTATGTAAAACAAAATAAAAAAGATGACAGCGTAGATATAATAAGACCACCTATTTAGGAGTAAGAACTGAGTTACCTTAAAAAGTGTCCAAAATTATTTCGTATGCGCACTGTTATTGATAGTACACACTTGAGAGTTTAGTCCCTTTCGATGCAATCTCCTCTGATTGCACTTGTATCGTTCCAACAAATATTGGAAAGACCCATCGAGGTCCTCCTGTTTGAACGTGGCAATGACCCTCAGTACAGCCTATTTCATCTTCTCAATTGTCCCATAACGATAATTTATAATGTTTTTCTTGAGCTTATAGAATAAACAAAAGCCACAGGGAGCAAGGTCTGGACTATTGAGAGGGTGAGGAACTGTCCTGATTTTCATCTTGGTCAAATAGTCTGTGACAGGGATGGCGCACACTTGGCATAAAATTTGCGCAAATCTTCTGCATCTACACGTCCTCAAAAATAATCGCGTGTACAGTTACCACACTGACATGAAGCTGTTCACTTATTGTCTCTATAGACAGATGACGGTCTTTATACAGACAATTCTTTATTTCGCCAATTAACTCAAATGGACGAACTACTTTACTCCTTGCACGCATCTTGTTATCCTTCATAGACCCCTTGCCTTCACTGAATCTCTTATGCCACCATAAAACTGATGTTCGATTCATGCAAAATGGGTCAAACGCGGTCTAATGCATTCCATACGTTTCTGTGATATCTTTCTCAGTTTAAAACAGAATTTTACTGCATATCCTTTTTCTAAAGTGTCCTCACGTCCAGATTGCATTTTTAAAATTTACCAGCTGTTACAATCAGTGCTGTGTAGCAGGTAATGGGTTCATATTGGGAGAGACACATAACAGGTCCCTGTAATACAGCTATAACGATTGTGATGATTATGCGGGAGACATTTATAACAGACTCGGATGATTCTTGGGTACTTCATATTAATACGGACTGGGAGATATGCGCCACAGTTCTTAACACATATAGAGGGGTGAAGATACCTCACTTATGAGGGAGAAGGCGCATTACTTGTAAGGGGCTTATACAAGAGTTCGTTTATAGATGAATATACAAAACACATTTGGCTTTTCACGATGGTTGAAACACGACACGAAGACAACACAGTTACAAAATATAGATGATTTCTTTATTCGTCAATCGGCCGATTAGATATGTCAGGAATTCAAGCCTTTTCGACTACATGGTCTACACTTCTCCCCTCGCCTCTAAGGGGCTCCTAGTCTCCAACACTCTACCACTGTACGTGATCTGCTCCGATTATCTGATCCTCTTTAACTTAGAACCCACAGATTCAATATATTGCGAAATCTCCTTTGTTTATGACGTCAGAAGTGTGGTTCCAAACGCGACTAAGTTTCACGCGGATCTACATATATCTGTCCACACACATTTTTGGCAAAAAAAAGGAATTCTGAATTCTAATTATTTAATATTTAAACTACTTTTAAACAATATTTTTTACCTCGCGTTGTCCATTCTTTTAACTGACATATTTAATATCCAGATTTCGAAAAGAATGGACAATTGACTCTTTTTCTGCCACAATTTATAGTTAGTTATTTCTAAAAGAATTAACAATGGACTGGATTCCTAAGATTCCAATTATCCATTATCTTTAACACTTGTCTACAGGGTTCGATTCTAGCCTTTTCCTAATATCATTTTAACTTATCCAGTCTGCCTTCTTACTTATATGAGAAGGGAACAGCCCTTCTTATCTAACATCAGGTTTTAGTCGGGGCTATTCCAATTTCTGTTGTAGCTGTTCGTTTGAACCTGAAATCATAAAAATTCACCTCATGAGATGTTTAGCAATAACAATAACTGCCTGAAACGTCTGAAAACGTATGGAAGGCCTTTCACTTGTAAAAAAATTCTAGTACTCTCTGATTAAATCCTCCTTAAGCTGGAAACTCAAACAAAATATATGGTTTATAACTTACAGGGAATTTACAAATTTACGACAATTTACTGTTTATAACTGGTGCAAGTCTATAAATTGGCCACAACAAATCTTTTATACAATAAAAATCTGAAAAAAGGGGTCGTTAGTTGCGTTATCTCTCAAACAAGATGGCGCGGGGCTTTTTCTTCGATGGATCGTCCGATAATATTTGATATTCTTAAAAAAAAATACTTGATCGATTTACGTGATTTTTGGAATATGATATTTTCATGCAGTGACAAGTACGTACATTATAAAGATTTTTTTCAGATTTTTATTGTATAAAAGATTTCTTGTGGCCCATTTATAGACTTGCACCTTATAACTTACAAGCAATGACTTACAGGGAATTTATGCGAAGCTGAAAGCCAGTTTTACCTCTTTTTTGTTTACTGAGAATAGAAGGTTCCTCACCCTGCAAGATTAGTAAGTACGCATCATTATTTTCCGATTCCCTCCCCAGCTTCAGACAACATAAATACTTGGTCTTTTTTTTTTTTTTTTTTTTTTTTATTACATATTCACCCCAAACAAGGCACATTGCCACTTTAATGTAGGGGGCTACTATCAAGGGAAACATCTACTGGGGTACTATGTAGGGATTAGGGCAGCGAGATGTTGGTTCACGTTGCACTTGAACTTATGCATGTCAGTACAGTTGGGGAAGCAGTGACCTGGAATGGAATTCCAAAGTCTAGCAGTTCTGGGGAAGAAACTACTGGAGTAGAAGGATCTTTTACATCTAGGGATCTCTACAGTGTGGGGGTGGGATTGTGTAGCTTGTCGGGTCTGTCGAGGGTGTTCACGTCGTGGGGGCACAAGTGCTTGCAGTTCTTCAGAGCATTCACCATTATAATACTTGTAGAACAGGCAGAGGGATGCAACGTTTCGACGATGGGACAGAGGCTGAAGTTTTGATGCCAGTTTAGGGCCTATCAGATTTGCGACTCTCTTTTGAACCCTGTCAAGGAGCGAGAGACTAGTAGCCGATGCACCGGCCCAAATGTGACAGCAATACTCCATACATGGGCGAATAGTGGCCTTATAGAGGTACATGATACTTTCGGGTGTTAGAAGTTTTCTAGCACGGTAGAGAGAGCCCACCTTCCTCGCAGCGGCCCTGGCAATGCCCTCGATGTAATTGTTCCAGCTCATGTTTCCTGTGAACGTTAGGCCAAGGAGCTTGAAAGACGTACTCTCAGCTAAAGAGTTGTTGGCCATTGCTATAGGTGGTAGAGAAGGTTTCTTGTAATTATTGAATGAAACCAGTTTTGTCTTGGTGGCATTGAACGTTACCATCCATTTTTGTCCCCATTCCACTACTGATTTGAGGTCATCCTCTAGTGTTTCTGCCATTACTTTAGATATATGTTCATTTGTTTTCCTGTCGTGCCTGCTATAGAGTGTGGTGTCATCAGCATATATACCCATCTCAGAGGCAGTTTTGTCGGGGAGGTCATTTATGAATATCAGGAACAGCAGAGGACCAAGGATAGATCCCTGGGGCACTCCCGCATTTATATTATATTGTTTAGACGTACGACCGTCGAGGACAACCTGGATTTTTCTCTTATCTAAGAAGGATTTAATTATGTTAAGTATTCTACCAGTGATACCGTAAGATCTAATCTTCCTGAGGAGACCCTCATGCCATACCCTGTCAAAAGCCTTAGATATATCTAGAGCTACCGCTCTGCCCTCTCCCGCTTTGTCCAGTGAATGGTATATGCGTTCAGAGATTACAGTGAGGATGTCTGCCGTGGAACGGGCTTGTCTAAATCCATATTGATGGTCGGTCAGAAGTTTAGCATCTGTAAGGTGCTGGACTAGAGCATGGTTAATTAAGGTCTCAAATATTTTGGCAAAAAGTGGGAGGAGGCTAATAGGGCGATAATTTAATGGGTCAGTTCTTTCGCCAGAATTCTTGAATACTGGTACAACAGAAGCAGTTTTCCAACAGCTCGGAAAGCAAGATTCATTGAGGCATTTGTTGTAGAGTTTGGAGAGAACTGGAGCTACTTCGGCTGAGCACTTTTTTAATAGCACAGCTGGGATGAGGTCGGGTCCACATGCTTTGGAAGTGTCAAGGTTTTTTATGATAGCATGCACCTGAGCAGGGGTGATTTCCAGATCGTCTAGCGTGGCGTCTGTCCGCATAGGAAAGTCAGGTAGGGGGTGGTTTAGAGGGTCCAGTGTAGAGTTGGAGGCAAACCGACTGGCAAGCATGTTAGCCTTCTCGGTTGCTGAGCAAAGAACCTCGTGATTGTTGGTTAGTGGGGGAATCGTTGATTGCCCATTATTTACTACACTGTTGTAGATTTTCCAGAAGTCACGAGTTCCTAATTTTTGTGCTTCGATGCGTTTTTTAGTGGTTTCCGTAAATTCCCTCTTAGCTGTCGCTATTTCTTTCTTAACGTTACTTCTAGCTTCTATGTACTTTTGTCTGTTTGAACTGGACTTATGTCGGTTAAACCTGCGGAATGCATGCTGCCTTTGAGCAATGGCAGTTGCGCAAGTCGAAGTAAACCATTGGGGAGAGTGGGGCTTGCTATAGAATTTCCGCATGGGAACATGCGCTTCGATTGCAGTTTTGAACCATTCAGTGGTCTCAGTTGCACACTGTTCAGCAGGAAGAGAAAAAATATTTCCCCATGGGGCATCTCTGATAAGATCTCTGATAGCTTCCCAGTCAGCCTTTTTATAATATCTCGTTGTTTTGAGCACTGGCTCTTCAGTTTTGGGTCTGGAGTTTAGGGCGATTTCAACCATTATTACCGCATGATCAGCGTTCCCAAGTGGGCTGTCGGCTTTCGTTACACAATCATCAGGAACTGTGGTCAAAAACAGATCTAATAGTGATGCGTGTTGCTCTTCCTGATCAGGGAAGCGGGTTGGGAAAGTAACAATTTGCGATAGGGAGTGAGATACAGAGAAGCTATGAGTTGCGCTGCCTGCTGCATCTGTATAAGTAGAGAATCCAAGCCAATTTTTGTGATGGACATTAAAGTCACCAAATACATGTACTTGGGCGCTAGTGTCGAAGGAGAGTGCTGTGTCTATGCTGTCAGATACTTTGTTTATTAAGGTGCAGTCTTGGGTCGAGGGAGAGCGGTAGAGAAAGTAAAAGTAGCTAATGTTGTGTTGCATGATAAGTCTAAAGCACATAAAAGCTTGATCATCCGTTTCTAGGTTTGTTTCTCTAGTCAAGGGAAGGGTATTACGAATGTAAACTCCAAGTCCGTGCATATGTCTGTCAGAGTCCTTACGGCAGAGTGGGAGATATCCAGGCATGTTAAAGTAGTTAGAGGGGATGGAGGAGTGTAGGTTAGTCTCACTTAGTGCTAAGATATCCGGGGTATTTGTTAGGAGAAATGCTTCAACATCAGCTAAGTTAGTTCTAAGCCCACGGATATTTGTGAATGCAAGCCTCAAGGGAGGAGGCAAGTTGGATTTGTTTGTCCCTAAGCCTGGTTTAAGCTTGTTTTTAGATTGTACTGTCATCATGTTTTTTAACGAGTTTCAGTTGGGTTAGGGGAAGCCGAACAGAAGGTTATGCAGAATATCACACATGCATCACAAGTAGACCATCAGCTGACCCTCCATCAACTAGGACTGTGGCCTCAGGAAAGCCCACCGGGGATGAGTGCAGGGTCCCTTTCCATGCGCGCCATGGCACTGCAAACATCCCGATATTATTCAACTGTTGATGGAGCAGCCGCTCTAAGCGCTACCAAAGAGTTAGGGCCCCTGTACTACCAGTCGGAAACAGCAGCCAGGAACTGTCAATCCGGTACCCTCAACCCATCAGAGGAAGGTCAACCCAATCTAATTGCTCAGGCATATGTGGTACTCAAGCATTCTCAAGTGCCCAGCTTAAGGACTGGGGTGTGTCGGGAGTGGGGGAAACGGCGTTCATTGCCCTAGACAAGAAACAAGATCTACCAATGGGTGTTTCTGTCGAATCACTGTGATAGTATCTCTGCGCCTGACTAATAGGCAAAGAAGGAGTATGGAAGCCGGGCGATAGGCAGGACCTATCTACTCCTTAAGCAATTTAGGTATTGCAAACCGGTAATTTGTTTGAGTCACCAGCTCTAGGAAGGTTGTCATCCAAGACTGAAGAGGCCTCCCTCCTCTCTGGTTTAGTTTCAGAGTTTTCCTTCTCCTAGACGGATGATCTGGAAGATTCACTGGGTCCGTCACCACTGAGAGGGTTTGCTCCGCGCCTGGGTTCTAATCCAGGTATTTCTGCGACCCCGCGAGGTTAGTTAATGTTATTGGGTTAGTTTGTAGGGGTTATATCTGCTAATAGTTACACTCCTCAAAGTGGATTAGGGATATTGTTATTTCATTGTTAGTGGATAAAGGGGTTGAGTAGAGCTCATGCAGTGTAAGCAACTATGATTGCAAGGAGGCTTGTTAGGAGATAATGTGGTTTGAGGCTTACACTTTTGTTTATATATATTTTTTATTATTTTTTTTCCTTTTTTATTTTCATTTTTATTTATTTAATTATTTTTTTTCATGTGAGCTTGGGTCTAGTATAATATTAAAGTGTGAGTAGGTGTTAAGAATTGAACCACGAGTTGTGCCAAAACTATATTTTAGATAATAGCAGGGCATGAGATGCGAGTGCAGTATAGTACGGGTAAAACAGTAAGTTTTGAGCCATGTGTAATTTGGTAAATAGATATATGGGCTGGTTTTAGTAGGTGCGAATTAGTACAAAACGGAGTGAAATGTAGGAGTTAAGTGGCGGTTTGGTGGGAAGGAGCAGATTGTTAGCCTTCAAGGGATAGGGGTTATTAATTTACAAGAAACAGATCTACATTAGGATTTAGAGTGGCAGGTAATTTTTTTTTTTTTTTTTTTTTTTTTTGCGCATGCAGGCTAGACAGGTAATCGTCTTGGAGGTAAAAATGTATATTGGGATTCCGTAGCTAGCAGTTAGGTGTTTGTTCCAGTTACAAGAACTGGTTCATGGTGGATCGGAATTCCGTATTTCGTATTTATAGGAAGACATTAAAGTAACGCACAGAGCATAGCATCCACTCAGGAAGAACAGCTCTAGTATCACAGCTAAGATACTGCATATTTAGGTAACGAATACTAAAAGTTAAATTAGGTGGCACTTTTTTTTTTTTGCACCTTACCATGGCTGTTACTATTAAGTATTGTGCTTAGATAAAGTTCTTCTGTCATCTAAATAAGCTAAATAGGGATTCCCCCCTCCGCATTACTACGTCGATGTGACATGGTAAAAAAGAAATTAGTCAGGAAATTGTTTTTAAAATAAGTGAATCAAGAAGGGTCAAGATGTCAGAGAAATAAGATAAAAACTACATCGAGAAAAAACAAAAAAATAAATAACAAAATAAATAAATAAAATAAAATAGAAAGGTTAGGTTTGTTTGGTTTAAAAAGGATAGAATAAAATATAAGATAAAGTGTGCAAAGAAAATACAAAAAAAAAAAAAAAAAAAAAAAAAAAATGTACTTAGCTAAAAATTAGATTTCGGTGTGGTGGAAAATGGATCTCTTCGACCACCATGCAGGTGCCGCTAAGCGAATTTTAACCTTACTGTGCCGGGTCATTGGGGTAGGGGGGCACACCTTACATTTGTGGTCGTTTAGTGAGAGCTTTCACTTCTTTTTTAAGGAGAAGGAAAGGAAAGAGAACCAATATTCTGCTTATATATTTTGAATAGATCCTGAACTTCGTAACATTTAGATTTTACAACAGTAACTTGGCCAGGCATGAATTAAATTAAAAACTGGGCAATTAAGCTGAAAAGAAATATAGAAGCGAATACGCAATCTGAAATCAAGACAATTTCTTGTCTGAGATCTTTACCAGTAAAGAAAGTCCGTGCGCCTTTTTTTTCGTCTACGACTCATTTTTAGGCACAGTTAATAATTCGGGTGTTTATATGTCAAGCGGTCGACTTCATATTTAAATTAATCTATTTCAATGAGAGTAGATTATGCATAAAGGAAAAAAGTTCTTCTGTCATCTAAATAAGCTAAATAGGGATTCCCCCCTCCGCATTACTACGTCGATGTGACATGGTAAAAAAGAAATTAGTCAGGAAATTGTTTTTAAAATAAGTGAATCAAGAAGGGTCAAGATGTCAGAGAAATAAGATAAAAACTACATCGAGAAAAAACAAAAAAATAAATAACAAAATAAATAAATAAAATAAAATAGAAGGGTTAGGTTTGTTTGGTTTAAAAAGGATAGAATAAAATATAAGATAAAGTGTGCAAAGAAAATACAAAAAAAAAAAAAAAAAAAAATGTACTTAGCTAAAAATTAGATTTCGGTGTGGTGGAAAATGGATCTCTTCGACCACCATGCAGGTGCCGCTAAGCGAATTTTAACCTTACTGTGCCGGGTCATTGGGGTAGGGGGGCACACCTTACATTTGTGGTCGTTTAGTGAGAGCTTTCACTTCTTTTTTAAGGAGAAGGAAAGGAAAGAGAACCAATATTCTGCTTATATATTTTGAATAGATCCTGAACTTCGTAACATTTAGATTTTACAACAGTAACTTGGCCAGGCATGAATTAAATTAAAAACTGGGCAATTAAGCTGAAAAGAAATATAGAAGCGAATACGCAATCTGAAATCAAGACAATTTCTTGTCTGAGATCTTTACCAGTAAAGAAAGTCCGTGCGCCTTTTTTTTCGTCTACGACTCATTTTTAGGCACAGTTAATAATTCGGGTGTTTATATGTCAAGCGGTCGACTTCATATTTAAATTAATCTATTTCAATGAGAGTAGATTATGCATAAAGGAAAAAAGTTCTTCTGTCATCTAAATAAGCTAAATAGGGATTCCCCCCTCCGCATTACTACGTCGATGTGACATGGTAAAAAAGAAATTAGTCAGGAAATTGTTTTTAAAATAAGTGAATCAAGAAGGGTCAAGATGTCAGAGAAATAAGATAAAAACTACATCGAGAAAAAACAAAAAAATAAATAACAAAATAAATAAATAAAATAAAATAGAAGGGTTAGGTTTGTTTGGTTTAAAAAGGATAGAATAAAATATAAGATAAATTGTGCAAAGAAAATACAAAAAAAAAAAAAAAAAAAAAAAAAAAAATGTACTTAGCTAAAAATTAGATTTCGGTGTGGTGGAAAATGGATCTCTTCGACCACCATGCAGGTGCCGCTAAGCGAATTTTAACCTTACTGTGCCGGGTCATTGGGGTAGGGGGGCACACCTTACATTTGTGGTCGTTTACCAAATAGTCACTTATTTTTACACTGGCTAGGCTCAACGTCGCTTAACTTCAGTGATCTATAAGGAACTGGTGTGTGAACGTAGATATTTCATATATTTGCTAATTAGTCAGGCTGTTGTGTAGCAGGGGGCTTATTTTTAAGGATGACGGGAGTTCATATTAAGTCACATATAAGTCGGGGCTCATATAATACAGACATAACGATAGTGATGATAAGGGAGAGGAGACATTTATATTACAGGTCTTTTAACACATATGAGAGGAGAGGGAGATACTTCATTTATGATGATGGGGAGGAGGACACATAATCTTCAAAGGGTTACACAATTTTCATTATAAGATGATATACACAATAACCTTTCGTTCGTGATGAAGGATGACACAAGACAACAGTTACAACATAATGATGACTTCTTTATTCATCTGCTTTGCCAGTCCATGACGTCAGGAATTCAAACTTGGGTCTACATGGTTAATCTTCTACCCTTCGTCTCTAAGGGACTCTCACCCCAACTGTCGACTTTCAACTCTGTCTGATCAACTCTCTGACTTTAACTAACAAACTCTTAGATCCTATATTGAGAAATCTCACTTTGTCTATGACGTCAGAAGTGTGTTTTCAAACGTGACTAATTTTCACGTGGCTATGCATATGTTTGTCCAAAGCACACTTTTGACAAACAAAAGAATCCTCAATTATACTCTAACCTACCTTCTAACAATATATTTTTAATTTGCATTGTCCATGCTTTTAGCTGACATTTCCAATATTCCAATTTCTAAAGGAATAGAGAATCAACTCTTTTTCCGATCTTAACAACATTTAACTATTCTAATAGAATTTAACAATAGACTAAATTTCTAACATTCCATTTCTTAACCTTGCCTACAAGGTTCGATCTAGTCTTATCTTAATCTCATTTTCACTTATCTAATATTTTTTTATTTACATGGAAAAGTGACAGCCCTTTCCCATGTAACACTCATATCCTTTCCATTTTTCAAAAAGATTTACGCATTTTTAAATTTCCATGTAATAAAGTGAAAGGTTTCATTCACGAAAACGATTCAGAGACAAATACGGTCGACCCTACAATACTATATACTATAGTACGATAAACACCGTCCAATAAACCTTTATTTTTCACATGTGAAGTTTGAGTATAAAGATGTTGTAGGTATACGTTTGACAGAGTTTATGGCTAGTTTTTCCGACTATTAGTACTTTGTAGTATAAGGAGCGGGTATTTTATCACCCACTGTATAATATTGCTATAACAGTCGTGACAAGTTCACCATGTAAGGGAGCATTGCAGTAATTCCCGGTGGGCATTTTAGGCCACCACTCCATAGAAAAGAATTCGCGTAATAGTCTAATTATGCAGACGTACTGACACCAAACATGCACTTTGTTTACTGAACTTACCCTATCCAAAATACTCCAGTTTTAAGTCATGTATCAGGCATTGTGTTCGGTCTCCCACATGGCTCCCATTTTCCAGACAAATAAACAAATTGGGACAGTTATATTAAATGTGTTTTTGTTTATTTCGATGTATCAATATTGCTGGACTCATAAAGAGAGAGGAGGAAAGAGAGAGACAAACAGAGAAACAGAAAGAGACAGATAAAGAAGTAGAGAGAAGTGCAACAGATGAGACAATTGATGATGATGATGATGATCATCATCATCATCATGATCCTGATGTTTAAACACCGTTCTTCAGAGATAGATACAAACAGACTGACACAGAGAGTAAAGAGAGAGGGAGAGAGAGAAAGAGAGAGA
This sequence comes from Euprymna scolopes, assembly GCF_053919585.1. Classification (NCBI taxonomy): domain Eukaryota; kingdom Metazoa; phylum Mollusca; class Cephalopoda; order Sepiida; family Sepiolidae; genus Euprymna; species Euprymna scolopes. The sequence continues at coordinate 108,942,398 of NC_136504.1, forward strand.
AAGAGAGATAGAGAGTCAGCGACAGAGAAAAATAGATAGAGAAAACCGTAAACGATAATCATAGTGATGACGATGACGATGACGATGATGATGATGATGATGATGATGATGATGATGATGATGATGATGATCACCGTTCTGTTGGAAAATACATTGGGACAGTCGCAAAAAAAAACAGTTTTTATTTCGATTCGTCACCAGTGTTGGAGAAAGGATAAGAGGGAAAGAAGATAAAGAGAGAGAGACGGACAGAAAGATAAAGACAGAGAGAAATAGTAGGAGAGAAAGAGATAAATGATGATGATGATGATGATGATGATGATGATGCGGAAGGTTAAAAACTGTTCTGTTGGAAAACAAAATCGGGCAAGTCGTAGTAAAAGTTTTTACCTCAATTTGTCACCATTTGTGGGGTCATAAAGAAAGATCGTAATAAAAGTCGTTAGGCGGCTTCAAAGCTGATTAGGTTTGGATGAAAGATGATTGGCATTGAATAATGAACGAATTGACGTCATTGGATAACATTAAACGAGCCAATCAAAAACAGAAGTTCTGATGAGAGAGAGAGAGAGAGAGAGAGAGAGAGAGAGAGAGAGAAACCGACGAAAAGAAAAAGACAGAGAAGAAGTGAGAGAGAAACAGAGATGCAGAGGGTGAGGTTATAAGAGGTCGATTTAAATTATGAAAAAGAGACAAACCTAAAGAAAGCAAAAGAAAAAGGGGGAAATAAAATAATCAGTTGTAACTCTAACAAAAGTGTTCATCGAATTATGAGCAGGACGTCAGGTTTTGTGGATAGTGACATTAATTGCAACAAAGCTGATTCTTTAACAGTGCATCATGTCGGTGTGTTGTCAGTATAAAGTCAGGACAAATGAGAAAATGTGTGAGAGATGAATACTTAAGAACACGGCCTTACTCTTTGATATTGTTTATATCATCATCATTCTTGGTAAGCATCACTACAGTGTGGTCGCTAAAAAAGCGAGAAATTCGCCAAGCAGTAACATTCACTAATAATAACTTTTATGAATTTGTCCCCCCCGCCCCCCAAAAAAAGAGTGAATTACCCCGTGTCCGTTCATCTGGTCGTCTGTCCGCACTTTTCTCAATAAGTACGCCTTGTAAATTTTTTAAATTTTGCACAAACATTAAAAGTTCTGAAAAATTGTAATTAACTGATTTCTATCTAATTTTGTTTGTCTATACTTCGCGATAACTCTTGGGTGTGCCCCAGGGGCTCTTTTAGGGTTAATAAAAACATCCCACTTTTAGGACTATTTTAACATATTTGTCCAAAATTTTATGAGTATGTCAATTTAGCAATTTTGCATGGTACTGAACTCAAAAGTAAATATGTTAAGGCCTTAGGGGACAAATGATGGACTTAGTCATTTTTTTGTGCATGGTTCAGAACTCAAATTTATATATGTTAAGGCCTAAAACTGCACCGTTTGTTCATTTTCACCAGGATTTGACGTCCCCTACGGTTTTTGGGGCTAAAGTGGAGAGGGGCAAATGCTGAAATTTGTCATTTTGTTATGCCTCGTTCACTGTGTACTCACGGGGGGGGCACGCATGCTACACTTGTGTTAAACACAAATATTATAATTAGTATTCCCCGTAAAATTGATATACAATGTAACCCGGGTACAAGACACTTCTAAGGGGGAGAGAGAGGCCTACAGCTCTCTTATATCAGACTTACAGTATATCCGTGTTTCTTATATCCGGGTTGCACTGTACATTAACACAGGCTCTAATTTAGAAACAGATAAGATCTCTCTTATATCCGTTCTTCTAATATTCGTGTCTCTTATATCTGGGTTAAGCTGTATATCGTTGATGAAGTTGAACGAGTCTTTATTTTTTTTTTTTTTTTTACAGTTTCAGGTAATAATCTCAGGGTTGTAGATGCAGATGGTGTTCGTAGCATGCGGCTTCCATACCTTTCGACGTCTCTTTCTTCGGTGACTACAGCATTTGGTACTTATGGCTTAACCAGTCAATAACAATCTTGCAATCGAATCGATTGGACATCCGTTTAAGCCATGGCTAAAGTTTTACTGGTGGACCCATTACAGCCAGTTGGCATCCTTGGTATTGTTTCTCCAAATTTTCTATGTCTTGGTCCATTCTCGGTCAATGAATGCAATTTTATTCGTGAAATCGCTAGATGACCCATGTGATATTCTTTAAGTATTATCATTTGTGGATGTAAAGATGATGATGATGATGATGATGATGATGATGATGATGATGATGATGATGATGATGATGCTATTAAAATCAATTTCCACAGAAATCGTATTTGCTTACGGAAAATTCAGGTGATGTTCCTATTTACGTGCCTCCCGACGAGGACAGAGTTAGACACAAAGTCAGTTTTTAGTGTGGGGAAAATTCAGCTTCCAAAAAAGGGGCACTCTGAATAGGAACAAAAATAAAAGTTGCCTCAATCTAGAAGGATGTCTTCCCCACTGATCGAGGCCAGAAAAAAGTGAAGTGCAGTATCAGAAGAGATACTACACTTTGTTCCTAGCCAAAAAGCCAAATGATGATGATGATGATGATGATGATGATGATGATGATGAGGAAGGAAAAAAGAGCATTGTTAAGAAATGTTGTTATAGTGTCGATAACTTATATACACACTTATTTGTGGATATAATGAGTTGATAATGAGACATCTGTTTTCCTTGCATGTTAATTTAGTAATCAGGTTGGTGCAACAATAATGTCGTATTTTGACGTTCAACTTCAGGGCAAAAAAACGACATTATTTTGCACCAAGCTAATATATATGCTATAACTTACTTATACGAATTAGCATTTGGGTGAAACCTTGATTATACAGAGTCTGAGAATTAAAGAATAAAGGATTGAGTATTTAAGCATTTTGGAATGAACTTCTGTGAATCAAGATGCGGGGTTAAGTCCACCTGATTCTCAATATAAAGAAAAGTTAAAACAGCCTCGATGGTGCAAAAACAATGTCGTATTTTGACGTTCACGTTAAAAAACGACATTTTTCTGCACCAATCTAATATATATGTCAATACATTTATTTTTACATTACATTAGTTTTCTAACAACAGTCCCAACTCACTGAGATAGTTTCCGGTTTTCTGATGGTAATTCATTAAGCTATAGATACAAGAGGTATTTGAGTTTTTGCGATTGTCTTTAAACGATATAATTTTTGCACCAACCTAATAGCACAAACAACAATGAAAACACACTAGCTGAAAAAGTTGACATTTTGGATGATAAAGATATCCTGAAAAAAATATCAGAAATGACACCATTTGGCAACTTGACAAGTCTCATCTCTATGCTTTGTTAAGAAAAATAACGAACCTTATTCCTTTGGAGTGGTCAAAATTATTTATGCGTCACTCAAAATACAGGCCAGATATTATGCGTTTATTTGGATAGGAAAAACAAGATAACGGATATAAAATAAAGTGTCCATTAATTGTTGTTCGGGAATTCGGTTATCCTTAAAAGATAACCAATTTATTTATTTTTTTACTTATATGAATAAACATTTGGAGGAAACCTTGATTATACAGAGTTTGAGAATTGAAATAAAAAGGATTGAATATCTAAGAATTTTGGAATGAAATTCTGTGAATCGGGAGGCGGGGTTAAGCCCACCTGATTCTCAATATAAAGAAAGGCTAAAACAGCCTCGATAATATACTTTGCCTGCCCGTCGGGGAACCAATATTCAGAGAAAAGAAAACAGTACTTGTGCATTTAACGAACCAGACGTAACTCATCATTTGCTCGGCTTTGTCCGGCGCATGTCGTCAACAACTCGGGTTTTGCTGCTGTCTGTCATCAGCCAATCAAAACGCTGCGCGCTTAGTTTCAACAGACGAGAATTTCGATATGGGCGTTCGAGATGGCGGAGACTAGGAATCTCCAGCGCGAATGTGGGTTGCGGTCACGCCACACAATTGTGGACTGGAAGAATTTTCTGTGAGATATATGCCGAGATTACTGTCTCAGGAATCCCCCGCGGATAGGAGGTCCAGGCTATACGGTTGAAATCGACGAATCTGTCTTCTTCAACCGCTGGAAACACAACGTCGGCAGACGTCAAACACCGGTCTGGGTCTTCGGTGAATTCGCCGACCCCGCCGAAAAGGAGGGTTTTTTGGTTAACGTACCAAATAGGAATGCCGAAACCCTCCTTCGCACTAATAAGAAAATACATTCTGCCGGGGACCACGGTCGTATCAGTCTATTGGATTGCTTACATCAAAGTGGGAGGAGAGGGGTATCACCATTTAACGGTAAACCACCACCACAGCATTAATTTTTTTAGATCCCGCAACACATGTAACAACAATTCATTTAGAGCGTGGAATGAAGCAAACAGCGCAATAAATGAGAATGCAGAACCAACCGGGAGCTTTTGGACACATACCTTTTAGAGTTAATGTGGAGATAAAAGTTTGCTAGGCAGCTGTTTGACTCCATTATTAACCCACATCGCCGAAAGCTACCCGGTTGGTACAGAGCTTCCTATCACATTCGCTATCTCATCGCCGTCCACTTTGTCGTCTGATGCCCTCCAAAAGTATGAAAAAATATGTTCCTCGCAAAAAAAAACAAAAAAAAAAACTAACTAATCCTGGTTAAAAAAAAAACTTTTTACGATTTTTTCTTTTTTACGTAAATAGTTGAAAAAAAAAAAACGTTTCATAATAAAAACAATTACTAACTATTAT